>NC_140963.1:77864297-77869297 GCF_056783735.1 Eptatretus burgeri | reverse complement strand
TGCAAACTGTTGCCTTGCGGATCCTGGCGCACATGGCAATGAACAGGGGGGGGGGGGCAAAGCAAAAATTGAACGGGGCTGGTGAACCTGGGCAGTGGGCATGGCATGGCAAAGGCAGCAGGCAAACACAGCCCGCAGAAGAAGGCCGCTGCAGGCAAACACAGCCGGCAGATGAACTGGCCGGCACAGGCCTTGCAGCACAGCAGCTGCAGACGATCCAGCCGGCACAGGCCTTGCAGCACAGCAGCTGCAGATGAAGTTGGCCAGCCTTTGCCGTTCCGTGGAGGTTGGTGGAGGGAGTGCGGTGGTGCTGGCCACTTGGAAGGCGGGCTCGGACCTACCTACCTGTCTCCCTCCCACCTATCGCCTTTGCCTGTCACTGTACATACCCACTCCCTTAATTTGTCAAACCCCAATTTAGCCCCAACTTAATTTTTTTTTTTTTTTAACTCCCCACTATAAATCGTCCCCGAACCCCCTTTATCGTCTTTGTTCGGCTAACCTATCCTGTCACCGAGCCTACTCCCAACCCCTACGTTCCCTTCCTGGAGGGGAACAAGGGAGAGCTAACGTCCTGTGCCGAGGCCCAACGAAGCCTCAGAATGGCCTCCCCAGAGTTCGGCGATCTATAACCAAAGTGGGTCCAGCGGCCCACAACGACAGCGAGGGGATGGATGGTGCGGAGGGGTACATCTCCTAATCTACCCTAACCATTTAACTGTTAAACTACCCCGGGGCTTTCAACAAGCGCCTCTCGCTTAAACTATTGGTTCTAACAACCCAGATTCCCGTCGCCTGTGTTGGTGTCCTCACAATTTCGGGCCTCGCCCCCCAATTTTCTCTCCGTGCCCTCACACGGTCTCCTGGCTGGGACACGTGGCTCCCTTTGGCAGGCACGACCCTCTGCCGAATCTCCCGCTATGGCACCCCCGGGCACTACACTGCCTCCGAGCCTACCAGCTCCCTAACACCGGGGAGTGCCCCCCATGGCACCTCCCCTGAAACGCACACGTGGCAGGCTGGCTTCCCGGGCCCCTTTCCGAGGGTCACCCTTGCCCACAACACTGCCCACGCGGCTAATGGCGCCCCGGGCCTCCGCACCAAGCAGACGCACCCGTGCCCACTACGCTATCCCGGCCCCCCATGGGCCCTTGGCCTACCACGGCCGACTAGCCTGGTGCCCGGGGTACCCACTCAGCGATACTCACCTTTCGCAGCCACGCTCCCAACCCGTCAACAGGGTTCCTGCACCCCTCCAAACGGGTTTCGAGCCTACACTCCCACCAACAACAAAACGACCTCCATTTTTCAATTTGACTAACCCAGCTAACTCACTCTACACTGACCCCGGGGTCCCTTGGGCGGGAGTCACTCCTCCCCCCAATCACTCATCGCACCATGCATTCCCCATTCGCTCCACTCACTCAGACCCGCTGGCCTCACTCACTCAACAAGTACTTACCTCACAACTCACCAACTCTTCAACACACACACCGCTGAACTCTGCCATCCACCTAACTACCTCCCCTAACTAACTCGTGCTCCCACGTCGTCCCTTATACGACAGCACGTTCCTTTTAACACTACGTAGCTAAGCTACGTCCCCACTACACATTCACAAGTCTGTCCATGTCCTCAAATAAATCATTTTATTTCCCAACCTAAAGCTCACTAAATCCCTCTACCTAATCCATTCCACGGACTCCATGAGGACTTACCCCTGCCCCATGAAGTCGGTCTCACTAAGCTAACCCTTCCCCCTAACTAGTTTCCATCCTGTGCCCAGGTAAGAGGGTCTTCCACCCCTTGCCCAGGAATCCTGTGCACCCGAAAGTGAGGCTTGCTTTTTCTTTTTTTTTTTTCCATGCGCATCACCAGCGCGGCAACTCGCGCACTTTGCACCTGCCCGTGACGTCATGCAGCTGCACGTGTTCCTCGTCCCTCCTTGGACGGTACCATCCGGCAGAGATACCCCTCCTGCCGGATTCCAACCACACGTGCAGCCATGACGTCACCGTGCGCATAAAAAAAACACAAGCCCCACGTCTCGAGGGGTTCCCCAGGCGAACACATGTGCTTTGCCCGTTGGAGCTTCACACACACGATCGCGTGGAGAACCCGTCCGGTCCAAATCCATTTACCTGCCTAAACTTTGTCCGTCCGCGGGATCGGCAAATCCACCGCTGGCGTTTCCGGACCGGGACTTCACTCTCGCAAGCGAGCACGTGGTGGTCTCGTGCGTTGCACAGCACGGACCTCGTGCTCACTGCTGGGTAAACCCGGCACGGCCCCCGAAACAACTACAGCCGCAACCCGGCTTTCGTTCCTCACATGTCGCCGTCGTCGCCATTCGACCCACGCACACCTTCCGTGTAACGACGCTAACACTCCATTCCATTAAATTCACACCGGGAGACGCGGCTGCGTGCTCCCGCATGCCAACCGACATCTCCCTCACATACCGCTCTCTCACACACACGGTCTCCCTTGCACACAGCGACCTTGCACACGGCCGTTCACTCACGCATGCGGGGGCACTCACCCGCGGTGCCTCATCCACACACCGTGCCTCACTCACACACGCGGGGGCACTCACCCGTGGTGCCTCACTTACACACGCGGGGGCACTCAACCGCGGTTCCTCATCCACACTGGCCGTTTCATCCACACACACGGCCTCTTCCACACACACGGCCTCACTCACACACGGTGCCTCACCCACACACGGCGTGCTGGGAAGCACGCACTCTGGCACCATCGCCACCACACCACTCGCACACGGGGTCGCTTCCACACACGGGGACGCACTCACACCTTGCACCACACACACAGGCACAACCACACTGGGGATTAGTGTCCCCACAAGGGTCTCCGGGGCCTCTATACCCCCCAAGCTCTCCGTGCACCCGTTCACAGCACCCGTCCCCTCAACCTCGCAAAGCACGACCGAACTCACCTGGCCGTGACTCGCCTCAAGGGGGCATACTCCCTCCCCTCGTTCCTGGAGGAGGCCATCCAGGTGCTCGCACTGGGTCTCTACCCAGTCCGCCAGCTCACCCCCATTATCCTCCACTACCTCCGTGTGTGTGTGCGCGTCACTTACCCCGTCTTCATCGTGTAGTCTTCCCTCTAGCGTTCCCATCTCCCGTGTCTCGGCCGACTCAGTCACCTCTTCACCCTTTACCTCCCTTGTCTCAACTATTTTTATTTCCTTTGTCGTCACCTCGTGTCTCGTCTCGCACGTTTTGGTCTCCCCATTTAATTTTTCCCTTTCGGTCACCGTCGCTTCTTCTGTCACGACCCTCGCCCAACACGCCCCCCGAATTATTTTTTCACCCGCCTCCACCGCGGGCCTGTCAGCCGTTGCACCCCCTTCCAGCTCGTTCGCTCCCACACGTGGAGTCGCCATTTTGATCTCCCTGGTCACGGCCTTCATGCCTGCCTGCAGGCATCGGCCCATGTTCTGCGTCTCACCCCGCAGCTTTTTAGTTTCTTCCTTCATGTTTGCTTCCACTCCGTTTATTTGCTTGTTCATTTCGTTTCTCATTTCATTCGTGTTTGTATCCATCTTTTCGTTCATGCCTTTCATTTCATTTGTGTATGTATCCATCTTTTCGTTCATGCCTTTCATTCCGTTTTTCATTTCATTTGTGTATGTATCCATTTTTTCGTTCATTTGCTTGATCATGTTCGCTGTCATTTCCGCCAGCATGGCGCATAGCTGGGCCATGTCGGGTGCGCTTGGGTGAGCCGTTTCGGCAGGGGTTTGGGAAGGGTTTTGGTGGTGAGGGGGAGGGGAGGTGTCATACACCGCGGCCGCTGCCGCACCTATTTCGGGCTCTGGGTTCAGTTGGACGAGTTTATGTTCCTGCACGGGCATTCCATCCTGGGCCATGGATCCTACACATTCTACATCCATTTCTAATACCCCCGGCTCCCGCTCGCCTTGAGACGCCATCTTGCTTCTCGTGAAGGGTTAATTTCGCTCGCTCGTAATTTGGAGGGAATCGGGGGTCGCTTCTCTCACCCCTGGACCGATTCCCGTGAATTTAGCTGGAGACAGGAGAGCCCGTTTTCCTGTTCTCCGATACCAGTGCCGCGAGGAGGGCGATGGATTTGTATCGCACGACCTGACACCAGTGTTACGGATTCGCGCCCGCCGGCGTGCTGACGGCCACGTAACTCGAATCGCGGCACGTCGCCCACCGGACGGACAATCCAGTCGTGACCCTCCCGGACTAACGCCGGGAACCAGTCACGGGTGGACCTTTCGGTCTCACCGCGATCGAGCCAATCGGCCCCCGCGTGGGATAGGGTTGCTCGCCAAATTCGACCTCCCTAAGTACCCACACGGAGGGTAGACCGGGCGATCGCACCTCGCCGCAGGTCGACTTCGGACACGGGCCACTTTAAGCGACCCGTTCCGTACTATCGGGATAACCGAGCGGTGTTATCGTCAACCTCGACGGTTCGATTAATTATCGGGTGTATTTAGCCCACGACGAACCCTTTACGTGAAGTAAGATGGAGATTCAATAAAAGAAAAGACGAAGCGAAACGGGAAAAACAGTTCAACATAAAGCACATTTATTCCGCGGCAAACGGAAAGCACACATATACAATTACCACAATTATGCACCAAAAGCAAATGTAACAAAAGAAGAAACACAACAATTATGCACCAACAGCAATTGCAACAAAAGAAACACAATGCAGATCTACTACCGACTACACGAGCACACGGCAACACTTATACAATTTTACTTCACAGACAGCGCCGACAACACACATTCCCAAAGCAAAAGAAAAGAGAACCACCCTCCAGGATGAGCGGGTAGGCGGGCCTGGGGCCGAGACCGTGTCGGGCCTAACCGTCTGGTGATGAGACGCGGAGCGGCGGTGGTGCCTCAACTCCGCGGGCCTCGCGGACAGTGTCTGGTAGGGGGTGGGAAGGGGGCCCCCTTTGTCGCACTATCTCAGCGCGGGGGGAAACAGGAGGG
>NC_140963.1:77846797-77859297 GCF_056783735.1 Eptatretus burgeri | reverse complement strand
GGTGAAAAAATAATTCGGGGGACGTGTTGGGCGAGGGTCATGACGATGACCGAAAGGGAAAAATTAAATGGGGAGACCAAAACGTGTGAGACGTGCACGAGGGAGATAACAAGGGAAGAGACAGAAAAAATAGTTGAGACAAGGGAGGTAAAGGGTGAAGAGGTGACCGAGATGGCAGAGACACGGGAGATGGGAACGATAGAGGGAAGACTACACGATGAAGACGGGGTAAGTGACGCACACACACACACGGAGGTAGTGGAGGACGATGAGGGTGAGGTCGCGGAGCGTGTAGGGACCCAGTGCGAGCAGCGGGATGGCCTCCTCCAGGAACGAGGGGAGGGAGTATGCCCCCTTGGGGCGAGTCACGACCAGGTGAGTTCGGTTGTGCTTTGCGAGTTCGAGGGGAGGAGTGCTGTGGACGGGTGCACGGAGAGCTTGGGGGGTATAGAGGCCCCGGAGACCCTTGTGGGGACACGAATCCCCAGTGTGGTTGTCCCTGTGTGTGTGGTGCAAGGTGTGAGTGCGTCCCCGTGTGTGGAAGCGACCCCGTGTGTGAGTGGTGTGGTGGCGATTGTGCCGGAGTACGTGCTTCCCAGCACGCCGTGTGTAAAAGGGGCACCGCAAGTGGAAGAGGCCGTGTGTGTGGATGAAACGGCCAGTGTGGATGAGGCACCGCGGGTGAGTGCCCCCGCGTGTGTGAGTGAGGCACGGTGTGTGGATGAGGCACCGCGGGTGAGTGCCCCCGCGTGTGTGTGAGTGAGGGACGGTGTGTGGATGAAACACCGCGGTTGAGTGCCCCCGCGTGTGTGAGTGAGGCATGGTGTATGAGTGAGGCACGGTGTATGGATGAGGAACCGCGGGTGAGTGCCCCCGCGTGTGTGAGTGGTGTAGTTTTTGTGAGGGAAATGGCACGAGTGAGTGGAAGGCCGCGAGTGAATGGAGCACCACGTGTGAGTGGTATGGTTTATGCAAGGGAGACCGTGTGTGTGAGAGAGCGGTATGTGAGGGAGATGTCGGTTGCCATGCGGGAGCACGCAGCCGCGTCTCCCGGTGTGAATGTAATGGTGAGGTGTGTTAGCGTCGTAACACGCGGGAGTGCGTGTGTGGAATGGAGGCGACGACGGCGACATGTGAAGAAAGAAAGCCGGGTAGCGGCTGTAGCTGTTTCGGGGACCGTGCCGGGTTCACCCAGCAGTGAGCACGAGGTCCGTGCTGTGCAACGCACGAGGCCCCCACGTGCCCGCTTGTGAGAGTGAAGTCCCGGTCCGGAAACGCCAGCGGTGGATTTGCCGATCCCGCGGACGGACAAAGTTTAGGCAGGATTATGGATTTGGACCGGACGGGTTCTCCACGCGGGCGTGTGTGTGAAGCTCCAACGGGCAAAGCACATGTGTTCGCGTGGGGAACCCCTCGAGACGTGGGGCTTGTGTTTTTTTTATGCGCACGGTGACGCCATGGCTGCACGTGGGGTTGGAATCCGGCAGGAGGGGTATCCCTGCCGGATAGTACCGTCCAAGGAGGGACGAGGAACACGTGCAGCTGCATGACGTCACGGTCAGGTGCAAAGTGCGCGAGCTGCGAGTTGCCGCGCTGGTGCTGCGCATGAAAAAAAAAGAAAAAAAAAAGCAAGCATCACTTTCGGGTGCACAGGATTCCTGGGCAAGGGGTGTAAGACCCCCTTACCAGGGCACAGGATGGAAACTAGTTAGGGGGAAGGGTTGGCTTAGTTGGACCGACTTCATGGGGCAGGGGTAAGTCCTCATGGAGTCCGTGGAATGGATTAGTTAGAGGGATTGTAGCGAGATTTAGGTTGGGAAATTGATTTTTGGGACATTCGAGGACAGTGACAGACTTGTGAATGTGTAGAGGGGACGTAGCTTAGCTACGTAGTGTTAAAAGGAACGTGCTGTAATTTAAGGGACGACGTGGGAGCACGAGTTAGTTAGGGGAGGTAGTTAGAAGGATGGCAGAGTTCAGCGGAGTGTGTGTTGAAGAGTTGGTGAGTTGTGAGGTGAGTACTTGTTGAGTGAGTGAGGCCAGCTGGTCTGTGTGAGTGGAGCGAATGGGGACTGCATGGTGCGATGAGTGATTGGGGGGAGGAGTGACTCCCGCCCAAGGGACCCCGGGGTCAGTATAAAGTGAGTTAGGGGGTTAGTTAAATTTACAAAATGGAGGTTGTTTTGTTGTTGGTGGGAGTGTAGGCTCGAAACCCGTTTGGAGGGGTGCAGGAGCCCTGTTGACGGGCTGGGAGCATGGCTGCGAAAAGTGAGTATCGCTGAGTGGGTACCCCGGGCACCAGGCTAGTCGGCCGTAGTAGGCCAAGGGCCCATGGGGGGCCGGGATAGCGTAGTGGGCACGGGTGCGCCTGCTTGGTGCGGGGGCCCGGGGCGCCATTAGCCGCGTGGGCAGTGTTGTCGGCACGGGTGACCCTCGGAAAGGGGCCTGGGAAGCCAGCCTGCCACGTGTGCGTTTCAGGGGAGGTGCCATGGGGGGCACTCCCCGGTGTTAGGGAGCTGGTAGGCTCGGAGGCAGTGTAGTGCCCGGGGGTGCCATAGCGGGAGATTCGGCAGAGGGTCGTGCCTGCCAAAGGGAGCCACGTGTCCCAGCCATGAGACCGTGTGAGGGCACGGAGAGAAAATTGGGGGGCGAGGCCCGAAATTGTGAGGACACCAACACAGGCGACGGGAATCTGGGTTGTTGGAACCAATAGTTTAAGCGAGAGGCGCTTGTTGAAAGCCCCGGGGTAGTTTAACAGTTAATGGTGAGGGTAGATAGGAAGTGTACCCCTCCGCACCATCCATCCCCTCGCTCTCGTTGTGGGCCGCTGGACCCACTTTGGTTATAGATCGCCGAACTCTGGCGAGGCCATTCTGAGGCTTGAGTTGGGCCTCGACACAGGACGTTAGCTCTCCCTTACTCCCCTCCGGGAAGGGAACGTAGGGGTTGGGAGTAGGCTAGGTGACAGAATAGGTTAGCCGAACAAGGACAGTACAGGGGGTTAGGGGACGATTTATAGTGGGGAAGTAAAAATAAAAAAAGTTGGGGCTAAATTGGGGTTTGGACAAATTAAGGGAGTGGGTATGGACAGTGACAGGCAAAGGCGATAGGTTGGGAGGGAGACCGTAGGGTAGGTCCGAGCCCGCCTTCCGAGTTGCCAGCACCACCGCACTCCCTCCACCAACCTCCACTGAACGGCAAAGGCTGGCCAGCTTCATCTGCTGACTGCGTTGCTGCAAGGCAAAGGCCGGCCCACTTCATCGGCAGCTGTTGTTTTGCTGCAAGGCCTGTGCCGGCTGGATCGTCTGCAGCTGCTGTGCTGCAAGGCCTGTGCCGGCCGGATCGTCTGCAGCTGTTTTCTTCAAGGCCTGTGCCGGCCAGTTCGTCTGCCGGCTGTGTTTGCCTGCAGCGGCCTTCTTCTGCGGGCTGTGTTTGCCTGCTGCCTTTGCCATGCCATGCCCACTGCCCAGGTTCACCAGCCCCGTTCAATTTTTGCTTTGCCCCCCCTGTTCATTGCCATGTGCGCCAGGATCCGCAAGGCAACAGTTTGCAAGCTGCAAGAACTGCCCTGTTGGCAGCTACAACACGGGCCTGCAGTGGCGGCCCGTGCACCGTGTTTCAGTTCAAACCATTCATCCATCCATTCGTTGTGTTCATTGCGTGTGCCACTTGAGCTGGCACGGAGACTGCATTTGTGCAGCCCATGCACCGTTGTGGTTCACTGCGTTCAGTTCAAACCATTCATCCATCCATTCGTTGTGTTCATTGCGTGTGCCACTTGAGCTGGCACGGAGACTGCGTTTGTGCAGCCCATGCACCGTTGTGGTTCACTGCGTTCAGTTCAAAAAGGAAGGCCTTGGACTGCGTGTGAGCAGCCGGCCACGTTCCCTGTCACCTGCATTGTTGAGTCAGAGACTGCATGCGAGCAGCCTGGCTCCCTGCTAACTGCTTTCTTTTTGCAGAGTTCATTGATCCTGGGCCATGGTTTAGTGTAAATTTTGTAAGTTAAGGGTAAGATGTACTGTAAATATGAGTGCGCCCCCGGCATGTCTGTCTAGCGCCGGCAATTTTATTTAAGTCGTCCGTGTGAGTGAGTTTGTTTAGGTAGTTACGCAGCCCTCAGGTTATTTATTTTGGGGACACGAATACCATGAATGTCGCACTCAGGGATCCGTAGGTAAAATGTACTAGGGGAAAACTACACATGATGGCACACGAAAATTTGACGACTCGGGACGAGTCTGTAAAAAGGGGAGGGGGTAGTGTTGTGGTTGACGAAATTCGCAAACCACCATTCAGGTCCCTCAGGTGAGATATCTCTGTAAGTATATGTGCAGTTAGGCCCAAACCCGTTGTCTCGAGGGAATAAATGTCATTCAGTCGGGCTGCGACTCTTCAGGATAGCCGTTTTTCTTTTACTCTCTTTATTTTGGACCAGCCGCCATTACTACCACCACCAACCACAACGCCGCTTCACAACAACAACCACCAACCACAACGCCGCTTCACAACAACAACCACCAACCACAACGCCGCTTCACAACAACAACCACAACGCCGCTTCACAACAACAACCACCAACCACAACGCCGCTTCACAACAACAACCACCAACCACAACGCCGCTTCACAACAACAGCCACGACCTTAACCGTCACAACTCGCCACCATCGCATCACCGTCATTCCCACGCCACTTGTGGGCGCCGATGCTGGACTCGTGCGGGGCGCGCACCGAGCAGCGTGTTCAGAGACATCACAGACTTTCCGAAGAAAAACGGATCAAAAACGACTCACGCCCACTTCTGTTCCGTCCTATCGGAGAGCGTGGGGCGATTTGGCCCCGCCTCCAGGGCGTTGGAGTGAGGTCGCGATATGCAAATTCATGGATCAAAAAGCATTCACGCCCACTTTTCCAAGGTCCAATGGGGAGCCAGTTAGAGAGGTGAAGGGTTGGAGGCAGAGGGTCAAAGGTGAAGGAGCGAAGCCACGGGGCATATATAAACGGCTGCGTTCGTCAGTCAAGGCAGTTGTGAGTTCGGAGGGGAGAAGTCAAGAGTGAAGAGTTGGAACGAGCCAAGAGAGGAGACAGAGAGGGCGATTAGACGGAGCTGCGGAGAGGTGGCGGCGGCGAAGGCGGACGAGGGGGTGCTCGCGTCGGTGCCGGGAGCTGCAGAGGGAGAGGCCAGCAACGCGACCGAGGTCGAGGAGGAGACGCTCGTCGCGGGACCCGAGACAGGGTGATATCCTCCTCTCCCCCGAGCATCAACAACCCCCTCCTGTTTCCCCCCGCGCTGAGATAGTGCGACAAGGGGGCCCCTTTCCCACCCCCTACCAGACACTGTCCGCGAGGCCCGCGGAGTTGAGGCGCCACCGCCGCTCTGCGTCTCATCATCAGACGGGTAGGCCCGACACGGTCTCGGCCCCAGGCCCGCCTACCCCCCTCATCCTTGAGGGTGGTTCTTTTCTTTTGCTTTGGGAATATGTGTTGTCGGCGCCGTCTGTGAAGTAAAATTGTATAAGTGTTGCCGTGTGCTCGGTAGTCGGATAGCTCTGCATTGTGTTTCTCTTTTATATTTGCTTTTTGTGTAATATTGTGTTTCTTCTCCTTTTACATGTGCTTTTGGTGTAATTGTATATGTTTGCTTCCCGTTCATCGCGAAATAAATGTGAGTTATGTTGAACTGTTTTCCCGCTTCGCTACGTCTTTTCTTTCATTGAATCTCCATCTTGCTTCACGTAAAGGGTTGGTCGTGGGCTAAAACGCCCGATAATTAATCGAACCGTCGCGAGCACCCCCTCGTCTGCCTTCGCCGCTGCCGCCTCTCCGCCTCTGGACTCTCCACCCTGGACTCTTCTTTGGACTCTCCTCGTTCGACTCTCTTCAGCTTCTCCAGCTACTGCAGGCTTCGGGCTCCAGACTTCCACACGGCTCTGACTGACGAACACCGTCCTTTTATCCCCCCGTAGCTTCGCCTTTGACCCCCTCCCTTTGACCTTTCACCTCGCTCCCCATTGGCCCGAGAAAAAGTGGGCGTGAAGGCTTTTTGATCCACAAATTTGCATATATCGATCGTTCTGGAGGCGGGGCCAAATCGCCCCTCGCTCACCGATTGGACGGCAAAAAGTGGGCGTGTGTCGTTTTTGATCCGTTTTTGAAGCACAAAATCCGTGATTTTGTACACGCTGTTCGACGCACGCTCTGCACGAGTCCAACACCGGTACCCACAGCGGGGCAAGAACGGTGGCGATGCTACGGTTGCGAGGTGTGACGTGAAGGTCGTGGCGGTTGTGGTGAAGCTGTGGTTGTGGTTGTAATCATGGCGGTTGGTCCAAAATAAAGATCGTAAAAGAAAAACGGCTATCCTGAAGAGTCGCAGCACGCATAAATGACATGTATTCCCACTAGACAACGGGTTTGGGCCTAACTACACATGTACTTACCGAGATACCTCACCTAAGGGACCTGAATGGTGGTTTGCGAATTTGGTAACCACAACACTACCCCCTCCCCTTTTTACAGACTCGTCCCGAGTCGTCAAATTTTCGTGTGCCATCATGTGTAGTTTTCCCCTAGTACATTTTACCTACGGATCCCTGAGTGCGACATTCATGGTATTCGTGTCCCCAAAATAAATAACCTGAGGGCTGGGTAACTACCTAAACAAACTCACTCACACGGACGACTTAAATAAAATTGCCGGCGCTAAGACATACATGCCGGGGGCGCACTCATATGTACAGTACATCTTAACCTTAACTTACAAATTTTACACTAAACCATGGCCCAGGATCAATGAACTCTGCAAAAAGAAAGCAGTTAGCAGGGAGCCAGGCTGCCCGCATGCAGTCTCTGGCTCAAAACAATGCAGGTGACAGGGAACGTGGCTGGCTGCTCACACGCAGTCCAAGGCCTTCCCTTTTGAACTGAACGCAGTGAACCACAACGGTGCTTGGGCTGCACAACGCAGTCTCCGTGCCAGCTCAAGTGGCACACGTAATGAGCACAACGAATGGATGCATGAATGGACACAAACACGGTGCACGGGCCGCCACTGCAGGCCCGTGTTGTAGCTGCCAACAGGGCAGTTCTTGCAGCTTGCAAACTGTTGCCTTGATCCTGGCGCACATGGCAATGAACAGGGGGGGGGGGGCAAAGCAAAATTGAACGGGGCTGGTGAACGTGGGCAGTGGGCATGGCATGGCAAAGGTAGCGGGCAAACACAGCCCGCAGAAGAAGGCCGCTGCAGGCAAACACAGCCCGCAGAAGAAGGCCGCTGCAGGCAAACACAGCCCGCAGAAGAAGACCGTTGCAGGCAAACACAGCCGGCAGATGAACTGGCCGGCACAGGCCTCGAAGAAAAACAGCCAGCAGATGAACTGGCCGGCACAGGCCTTGCAGCACACAGCTGCCGATGAACTTGGCCGGCCTCCGCCTTGAAGCAAAACACGGCCAGCCGATGAAGTTGGCCAGCCTTTGCCGTTCAGTGGAGGTTGGTGGAGGGAGTGCGGTGGTGCTGGCCACTTGGAAGGCGGGCTCGGACCTACATACCTGTCTCCCTCCCACCTATTGCCTTTGCCTGTCACTGTACATACCCACTCCCTTAATTTGTCAAACCCCAATTTAGCCCCAACTTATTTTTTTGTTGTTTTTATTTTTACTTCCCCTCTATAAATCGTCCCCTAACCCCCTTTATCGTCTTTGTTCGGCTAACCTATCCTGTCACCTAGCCTACTCCCAACCCCTACGTTCCCTTCCCGGAGGGGAATAAGGGAGAGCTAGCGTCCTGTGTCGAGGCCCAACGAAGCCTCAGAATGGCCTCCCCAGAGTTCGGCGATCTTAACACCAAGTGGGTCCAGCGGCCCACAACGACAGCGAGGGGATGGATGGTGCGGAGGGGTACATCTCCTAATCTATCCTAACCATTTAACTGTTAAACTACCCCGGGGCTTTCAACAAGCGCCTCTCGCTTAAACTATTGGTTCTAACAACCCAGATTCCCGTCGCCTGTGTTGGTGTCCTCACAATTTCGGGCCTCGCCCCCCAATTTTCTCTCCGTGCCCTCACACGGTCTCCTGGCTGGGACACGTGGCTCTCTCTCTGGCAGGCACGACCCTCTGCCGAATCTCCCGCTATGGCACCCCCGGGCACTACACTGCCTCCGAGCCTACCAGCTCCCTAACACCGGGGAGTGCCTCCCCATGGCACCTCCCCTGAAACGCACACGTGGCAGGCCGGCCTCCCGGGCCCCTTTCCGAGGGTCACCCGTGCCCACAACACTGCCCACGCGGCTAATGGCGCCCCGGGCCCCCGCACCAAGCAGGCGCACCCGTGCCCACTACGCTATCCCGGCCCCCCATGGGCCCTTGGCCTACCACGGCCGACTAGCCTGGTGCCCGGGGTACCCACTCAGCGATACTCACCTTTCGCAGCCACGCTCCCAAGCCCGTCAACAGGGCTCCTGCACCCCTCCAAATGGGTCTCGAGCCTACTTTCCCACCAACAGCAAAACGACCTCCATTTTTCAATTTGACTAACCCAGCTAACTCACTTTACTCTGACCCCGGGGTCCCTTGGGCGGGAGTCACTCCTCCCCCCCATCACTCATCGCACCATGCATTCCCCATTCGCTCCACTCACACAGACCCGCTGGCCTCACTCACTCAACAAGTACTCACCTCACAACTCTTCAACACTTCAACACACACACCACTGAACTCTGCCATCCTTCTAACTACATCCCCTAACTAACTCGTGCTCCCACTTCGTCCCTTAAACTATAGCACGTTCCTTTTAACACTACGTAGCTAAACTACGTCCCCTCTACACACTCACTGTCAGTCACTGTCTCCGAAATAAATCATTTTATTTCACAACCAAAAGCTCACTAAATCCCTCTACCTAATCCATTCCACGGACTCCATGAGGACTTACCCCTGCCCCATGAAGTCGGTCTAACTAAGCTAACCCTTCCCCCTAACTAGTTTCCATCCTGTGCCCAGACCAAGGGGGTCTTTCACCCCTTGCCCAGGAATCCTGTGTACCCGAAAGTGAGGCTTGTTCTTCTTTTATTTTTTTTTTTTTCTTTACATGCGCATCGCCAGCGCGGCAACTCAGAGCTCGCGCACTTTGCACCTGGCCGTGACGTCATGCAGCTGCACGTGTTCCTCGTCCCTCCTTGGAAGGGAACATCCGGCAGAGATACCCCTCCTGCCGAATTCCAACCCCACGTGCAGCCATGGCGTCACCGTGCGCATAAAAAAAAAAACAAGCCACACGTCTCGAGGGGTTCCCCACGCGAACACATGTGCTTTGCCCGTTGGAGCTTAACACACACGATCGCGTGGAGAACCCGTCCGGTCCAAATCCATTTACCTGCCTAAACTTTGTCCGTCCGCGGGATCGGCAAATCCACCGCGTGCGTTTCCGGACCGGGACTTCACTCTCGCAAGCGAGCACGTGGTGGTCTCGTGCGTTGCACAGCACGAACCTCGTGCTCACTGCCGGGTGAACCCGGCACGGTCCGCGAAACAACTACAGCCGCTACCCGGCTTTCTTTCCTCTGTCGCCGTCGTCGCCATTCCACACACGCATACCTGCGTGTCACGACGCACACAGTCCACTCCATCACATTCACACGGGGAGACGCGGCTGCGTGCTCCCGCATGTCAACCGACATCTCCCTCTCATACCGCTCTCTCACACACACGGTCTCCCTGGCACACAGCGACCTTGCACACGGCCGTTCACTCACGCGTGCCTCACTACTCTCACACCGTGCCTCATCCACACACGCGGGGGCACTCACCCGCGGTACCTCACTCATACACACGGCGACACTCACACACGCGGTCTCTTCCACACACGGTGCCTCACCCACACACGCGGGGGCACTAACCCGCGGTGCCTCACTCACACTCCGTGCCTCATCCACACACGGCGTGCTGGGAAGCACGTACTCCGGCACCATCGCCACCACACCACTCACACGTGGTGCCTCACTCATACTGGCCGTTTCACTCACACACGGCCTCACTCACACACGGTGCCCCATCCACACCCGGCGTGCTGGGAAGCACGCACTCTGGCACCATCGCCACCACACCACTCACACGTGGTGCCTCACTCATACTGGCCGTTTCACTCACACACACGGCCTCACTCACACACGGTGCCCCATCCACACCCGGCGTGCTGGGAAGCACGCACTCTGGCACCATCGCCACCACACCACTCACACACGGGGTCGCTTCCACACACGGTGCCGCACTCACACCTTGCACCACACACACAGGGACAACCACACTGGGGATTTGTGTCCCCACAAGGGTCTCCGGGGCCTCTACACCCCCCAAGCTCTCCGTGCACCCGTCCACAGCACTCGCTCCCTCAACCTCGCAAAGCACGACCGAACTCACCTGGTCGTGACTCGCCTCAAGGGGGCATACTCCCTCCCCTCGTTCCTGGAGGAGGCCATCCAGGTGCTCGCACCGGGTCCCAACACGCTCCGCGAGCTCAACCCCATTGTCCTCCACTACCTCCGTGTGTGCGTGCGCGTCACTTACCCCGTCTTCATCGTGTAGTCTTCCCTCTATCGTTCCCATCTCCCGTGTCTCTGCCAACTCTTCACCCTTTACCTCCCTTGTCTCAACTATTATTTCTGTTGTCGTCACCTCGTGTCTCGTCTCACACGTTTTGGTCTCCCCATTTAATTTTTCCCTTTCGGTCATCGTCACGACCCTCGCCCAACACGTTCCACGAATTATTTTTCACCCGCCTCCACCGCGGGCCTGTCAGCCGTTGCACCCCCACCCAGCTCGTTTGCTCCCACACGTGGAGTCGCCATTTTTATCTCCCCGGTCACGGCCTTCATGCCCGCCTGCAGGCTTCGGCCCATGTTCTGCGTCTCACCCCGCAGCTTTTTCATTTCCTCCTTCATGTTTGTTTCCATTCCGTTCATTTTTGTATCCATCTTTTCGTTTATTTGTTGTGTATTCGCATCCATCGTCGTTTTCACTTCATTCATTTGCTTGTTCATGTCTTTCATTTCGTTCTTCATTTCATTTGTATTTGTTTCCATCGTCGTTTTCACTTCATTCATTTGTTTGTTCATTGCCGCCAGCATGGCGCATAGCTGGGCCATGTTGGATGCACTCAGCTGAGCCGTTTCGGCAAGGGTTGGGGAAGGGTCTTGGTGGAGAGGGGGGAGGTGTCATACACCGCGGCCGCTGCCGCACCCACCTCGGGCCCTGGGTTCAGTTGGGCGAGTCCGTGTTCCTGCACAATCAACATTTCCTGCTCGGGGATTCCATCCTGGACCATGGACTCTACATTATTACACATATACATTTCTAATACCCCCGGCTCCCGCTCGCCTTGAGACGCCATCTTGCTTCTCGTGAAGGGTTAATTTGCTCGCTCGTAATTTGGAGGGAATCGGGGGTCGCTTCTCTCACCCCTGGACCGATTCCCGTAAATTTAGCCGGAGACAGGAGAGCCCGTTTTCCTGTTCTCCGATACCAGTGCCGCGAGGAGGGCGATGAATTTGTATCGCACGACCTGACACCAGTGTTGCGGTTTTCGCGCCCGCCGGCGTGCGAACGGCCACGTAACTCGAATCGCGGCACGTCGCCCACCGGACGGACAATCCAGTCGTGACCCTCTCGGACTAACGCCGGGAACCAGTCACGGGTGGACCTTTCGGTCTCACCGCGATCGAGCCAATCAGCCCCCGCGTGGGATAGGGTTGCTCGCCAAATTCGACCTACCTAAGTACCCACGCGGAGGGTAGACCGGGCGATCGCACCTCGCCGCAGGTCGACTTCGGACACGGGCCACTTAAGCGACCCGTTCCGTACTATCAGAATAACCGAGCGGTGTTATCGTCGACCTCGACGGTTCGATTAATTATCGGGCGTACTCAGCCCACTACCAACCCTTTACGTGAAGCAAGATGGGGATTCAATGGGGGAAAAGACGAAGCGAAGCGGGAGAACAGTTCAACAATAAAGCACATTTATTCGCGGCACACGGGAAGCACACAAATACAATTCCACCAAAAGCACACAAAAAAAGAAAACACAATTCCATTTACACAAAAAGCAAATATAAAAGTGAAAACACAGTGCAGAGCTAATACCGACTACCGAGCACACGGCAACACTTATACAATTCTACTTCACAGACGGCGCCGACAACACATACCCAAAACCAAGGAAAAGAAATCCCCAAGAATGAGGCAGGCCTGAGGCCGAGACCGGGTCGGGCCTACCCGTCTGGTGATGAGACGCGGAGCGGCGATGGCGCTTCTCTCCGCGGGCCTCGCGGACAGTGTCAGGCAGGGGGGTGGGAAAAGGGGCCCCCTTGGTCGCACTATCTCAGCGCGGGGGGAAACAGGAGGGGGTTGCTGATGCTCGGGGTATAGAGGATCTTTATTATCCCTGGTGTGCGTCTCCACCTCGGCCAGGTCGCGCTGCCGGCCTCCCTCGGGCGTGCAGCTCC
>NC_140963.1:77815297-77843797 GCF_056783735.1 Eptatretus burgeri | reverse complement strand
ATGCACCGTCTAATATGAGAACGATCATAAATTGGGGCATTGTGTTTATCTATAAATGCGCATGAGAAATCGAGAAATTATTAGAATACACGAAGTCATCATTATCCGGAAGCCCGTACATTGTAACCTGTAATGGGGAACACGGCTGAGCTTCCCTTCCCCATCGGCCATGCCCACGCAACAACATGCATTGTCATTGGTTTGGTAAATAAATGGGCATAACTTGGGAAGCACTTGTCCGATTAATATCAAACCTTGAAAAGGCACATCCTCAGGGCCGCAGCAATATATCTGGCAAGTTTCAATTAGATCGGACCAGCGGTTGTCGAGAACAGCGGTCACACACACACACACACACACACAGCTGGAATTATAGATAGATTAATGGACGAACAGTGCACCACCCAAAAACAGGCGATACCCTGGCTCGCGCTGCGACGAGCTCTCTCTCCCCTCCACACAGAAGGGAAACCACAAACCAGCACAACGGAGGACGGGCACTCACGACACGAAGTAAGCAGCCACCATGACAGTACACACGACGAACCAACAGCCAGCCGGGGAGAGAGAGAGAGAGAGAGAGAGAGAGAGAGAGAGAGAGAGAGAGAGAGAGAGAGAGAGAGAGAGAGAGAGAGAGAGAGAGAGAGAGAGAGAGAGAGAGAGAGAGAGAGAGAGAGAGAGAGAGAGAGAGAGAGAGAGAGAGAGAGAGAGAGAGAGAGAGAGAGACACACACACACACACACACACACACACACACACACACACACACACACACACACACACACACACACAGAGAGAGAGAGAGAGAGAGAGAGAGAGAGAGAGAGAGAGAGAGAGAGAGAGAGAGAGAGAGAGAGAGAGAGAGAGAGAGAGAGAGAGAGAGAGAGAGAGAGAGAGAGAGAGAGAGAGAGAGAGAGAGAGAGAGAGAGAGAGAGAGAGAGAGAGAGAGAGAGAGAGAGAGAGAGAGAGAGAGAGAGAGAGAGAGAGAGAGAGAGAGAGAGAGAGAGAGAGAGAGAGAGAGAGAGAGAGAGAGAGAGAGAGAGAGAGAGAGAGAGAGAGAGAGAGAGAGAGAGAGAGAGAGAGATATATATATATATATATATATATATATATATGCTTTATGAAACACACACACGGCAGAATTTGGCAACAACCCAAAAACCTCGAGAAGCTTTCACCGAAAAACAATGTTGCATTTATATTAACTTTATATAGATGTTTCAGGGATATGTTCACAAACATTAATATTTAGACACAGCTGCATGTTTCGTGTGAAAAAAAATTTTGCTCGGTAATTTAGAAATCGGGTGAATGTGGAAAACGGCTCGGAAATCGGGTGTTATTTCAGAACTCACTCAGGGTGACGGGGCATGAACCACTCACTTCAGGTGTCAGAGGAGGAACCACTTGTTCAGGGCGACAGAGCATGCACCACTCGCTCAGGGCAGCAGAGCACAAACCACTCACTCAGGGTGACAGAGCACGAACCACGAGCTCAGGACAGCACAGCATGAACCACTTGCTCTGAAGGAGGTGGCGGGCAAAAGCTTCCTCACTGAATGAACGCTCAGAAGGACATAGCACAGGACTCCCATCGACTGTAAGGTGATCAGTATGTGGTTTAATTGCTCATGCATGCAATCCAATGAAATGGTTGATAAGGAAAGGTTGGCCAGGTTGTCGCTGCATATCATATCGGATGCCTTTAACTTTAAAGCCGGTCTTCACTGTGCACACAGCAGTTAATGAAATAGAATGAATTCCTTCAATTAATGACTTTATCTCCAAAAGAGTTGCAGCTTAATGGAGAACAACCCTGGCGACATCGCAAAGTTCAATCGCCGGTGAAACAAACATTGCAGATAATCCATCATCTGCCTGCTCATCTGTGTATGAGTCACGTGGTACATCTGTTCAGGGTCAACGCAAACGTCATAACTTTTTTTTTAACGTCCATTTTTCACCAGAGTTGCTTTGATTCTTTGCAGAGCATCTCGCAAAATCTCCGAAAATGTAGACACAGATCTGTCAGACGCAATGGATAGGCATCCCCTGTAGGGGTCATGGCGTGAGGTCGAGCAGTGAATGTATTGAATCAGAAAGCTCAATGAAGCTGGTCAATTATGGCACGTTCCTGTATTTTTGTTCACACAATATAATTCTCCAAACAGGATAAATAGAAAAGTTTAATGATTTGGAAATTTCACATTTTCCTGTGTATCGCTTGATGAGGGAACATAGCCTTGCTTGCTTAAAGTAAATAGGTATATCGGCTTAGTTATAAGACTCTTTATTTCTTTAAATTATCAGATTTCACAACAGATTTCAACACTTATTTAGTCCGAACGATATCCGATCCTCAAAACCGAAATAATATTTTGATGATGTACTTTTATTGGGCTGAGAGAGTAGATCATGGAAAATCGAATCATATAATGCATGAAATCACCCCAAGCTCCAAATGTGAAAACGAGTGCATTTACAAAAGTGATGTACATGGTGATTTGTACCTGTGATGAACAGGTATTCAATAATATGAGTGAGGAAAGTGAAAGAAAAATCTTTATCGTAAAGAAATCGTTGCGGGCTGTTCCAAGTCAGGGCATGGTTGAGCAGGTCAAAAAAACATGGCGGCTTCAGACCCCAGCGAGGTTACCCAAGAAACGTCTTTTTCCCCAGAGCGAGGTGGCCGAGGATCGCCTGATGAAGGATATAATTTCAAAAGGCCATTAATTAATTATCTTCAAAAGGGGTGTTTAAATGAAACGAAACCACTTTTCACTCTTGCACTTCCTTGGAGTTCAATTTGTATGCATGCACAGTTTCATGATGCTGGGTTTTATTATTTTCGAGTTATGGAGAAGACACACACACACGTATAGATGTATGAGCATTTAACATTTTCTTTGCTGTTCTCACACGAATCTGAATATCTCTCAAAATCAGCGTTCGAAGAATGAGTATCTCACCAAGCAGGTAGTTTTCTCACCCTCATGGGTCCTGCTCGACTTGCAACCATTTCATTCCTTTCATTTACCCCACAACCAAAGGCGAAGGAGGTTTTGTTTTCACCTCTTTCTGCCTGTTTGTTTGTTACGTGCAAAATCTAACATTTTTCAAATAAATTGGTTCGTCAATATTGTTGTTATGTCTGTTTGTTTCTTTATTGCCTTCAGGTCACAATTTTAAGCCGATCTTCACGAAGCTTCATCACTTGGGAGAGTTTGTCATAAGGATGAAGCCGATTGTTTTTGAGGTCAAAAGTTCATCAGGTCAACATGGGGCAAAGGTCAACAACATTGGTGAGATTTCTAAAATCCTCAATTTTCATCTGATCGACTTAAAATTGGACGAGGATTTATATTTCAGGTTAATTAATTCAACCAACCAATTATTTTTGAGGTCAACATGGACCAAAATGTCAGCATTGGCCCAAGGTCAACAACAAAGCTGGTATTTCAAAAATCCGCAATTTTCATCTGATTGACTTGAAACTTGAAAAAGATATATATTTCAGGTCAATGAATTCAAACTGTGAATTATTTTTGAAGTCACCATGGACCAAAAGGTCAGCAAAAGCCAAAGGTCAACAACTTGGGTGAGATTTCTAAAATCCTGAATTATTTCTTTCGAAATTCCTCAATCGGTTCTTCTGACCACGTCGTTGTCAAAGTGGACATCTCTCTGGCTATTTATAATCAGAGAACCACCTCACCGCCGTCGAGTCTGGCATTTCATTCAAGCTGAGTGGCAGGATCTCCAAGCAGCCATCAAACTTGCAGATTGGTCTCCTATCGCAACTTTCTCCAACATCAAGTCATCCTGGGAATTCTTTCAAAGAAACTTGCTCTCGCTCATGCACAGATTTATTCCCTGTCGTCTTCAGTTGTCCGACCCTTCCTCTCGCTCTTGGTTCACTGAAGCTTGTGGTGAGGCAGTTGTCCTGAAACAACTTGTGTTTGCCTCATGGAAAGCAAAGCCAACTGAGTGTAATCTCAGTTCCTTCCATTTAGCTTGGAACAAGTGTGTATCTCCTCTCAGGAGAGCCAGAAAACATCATCTTTGAAAGCTCCAGTCCGAACTTTCAAACCTCTCTCCCTCCTCAAAAATCGTGTTGGTGTCTAATCAAATCTGTTTGTGGTGTATGTTCCCCCTCCATACCTTCCCTTACCTCAAATGGCCGCGCTGCTGACACCGCACGTGAAAAGGCTGAATGCCTAAACTCGGTGTTTGCAGCTCAATCTTGTGTGCAAAACCAATCGCTTTCTCTTCCCACCTTACCCAGTCGCACCCAACTGTCCCTGGACTTTGTGTCCTTTTCTCGTAACAAGGTGGAGAGCATGGTGTCAAACCTCAACTCAGATTCTGCAACCAGTCCAGACCGCATCAGCCCACTTGTCCTAAACCTGCTCTTCTGCTCTTGCTCACACTATCTCTGTTTTATTCACCCTCTCATTTACCCAACATCATCTGCAATCTGCTTGGATATCAGTAAACATTCCTTCCCTGCATAAAAAAATGCGCAAAAACAGATCCCTTCAACTACAGACCAATCAGCCTTCTGCCAATCATCAGCAAGGTTATGGAATCCATCATCGCTTCAGACATTAAATCCTTCCTCTTCTCCAATGGCTTGATTTCCGATCTTCAAGTTGGTTTCAGTCCAAGTCACCCGACCCTGGATATGCTGCTTCTGCTCTCCCAACAATGGATGGAGGTCCTCAATGCCGGACATGAAATCAGAACCATATCGGGAGACATATCGCGTGCGTTTGACACGGTCTGGCACCTTGCTCTGCTCACCAAACTCTCTTCCTCTGGTATCCAAGGCCATCTGCGCTCATGGCTCGCAGACTTCCTCTCCTATCGCAGTCAACGTGTGGCCCGAAATAGAGTTCTTTCATCCTCTCTTCCTGCCAGGCTGGACTTCCTCAAGGTAGCGTTCTGGGCGCTGATGACTCCGCCCTCTGCCATACCATCTGTCATCCCTCAGGCCGGCATGCTGCAGCTTCTTCGCTCACTGCAGATCTGGGTAAAATCACAAACTGGTCCAACACGTGGAACGTCTTTCACGTGGAACAACGTGAGTCAGACGTAGAGCTCTTCCACGAGGATCTAAAAACTCAACGAATTTTGATTTTGAAAACAGTTTATTATGTTTTTTTTGAGCAGTTCAATAATTATACAAGGTCAAGACAGTTTTTCAACTCAACAAAGTTTTTGGTTTTTCCTTCCAGTTCCATCTTAAGAATGAAATTTCAGTTGTTTCAAGTTTGAAAAAGTGGAAAGGAAGAGATCTATTGTAAATTTGTCTTCGGACATCTCAGGTCTTCCCAACACTTTCTTGATTTTGCTGAAAAAGAATAAATAAATACATGACATGTCTAATATCGAATTAAATAATATATAACCATAAATTTTTAATCAACTGAACTTACCACTCATCAAGCACCATCCAACCAGGAATGCCATGGATAGATGGTTTAGAACTCCAAAGGTCTCCAAGATGGAACTCGTTTTTCAAGTCTGGAAGGTCGGTCTCATATTTTGCGCCCTCAAGGTGGAACTCTTCTCCTGATTTTCGCGAATGTTTTGGATCATCAAGGGAGAATTGATATGCTGGATCAAGGCAGAACTCTTTTCTGGGTCTCTGCACACACATCAGCAAAAGGAAGTGAAAACCACTGTATATCACCACATTCATAATGTTCATCATTGTAATAACTTCTAACACAATCCTGGGAACACTATTCTCTCCATTGCTTTCTGCATCTCAGTTCAATTTCCCTTTCCTTTTGCCTTCAATTTCACACCTTGATTTTCTTCATCACAAAGTCCCACTGGCTTTAATTAATGTTTTTCAAATAATAAATTTTAATGCAGGAAAAGTTTATAATTGAAAAAATCTGAACTTTCTACTCATCGGAAAAGGCGACGTTTCGGGAAGAATCCACTCGCCTTGGTCACGGCAGATGAGGAAATGAGGAAGAAGCTGGAAATCTGCCACGTGACATCCAACCTGCTTCGATTTAATGACCAACATTCATCGGTTTAATTAATTAATTTAATTGCATCGATTTTTTTTTACCAACATTCATCGATTTAAATAATTTTAATGATCATCCAGTTGCACACAATGAATTATATACGGATACATTAACACTCATGCCAGACTTTCACGAACTGGATGAATTTTTGGTGCTTGTCTGGATAAGAGTTCAGCAAAACTTTCGTTTGTTCTGAACACTTTTGAGACACAGACAGAAAGGGACACGATGGGGGTGAAGAACATGCAGTTTATATCAAGTTCGGAATAATTTGTGATGTAAGGCAAGAATCTTGGCAACTTACGTTCCAACCGGTAAGATGGTTTCATTCGAGGGGGTGGAGGGAGTAAAGGAGCACCTCTTCTGAGGAGTCTTCAGAAAAGAAACAATAAAAACATAAAAGAATAAATACATTGATATCTTCATCAGTTTGATAACTTGTTCAGGAAAGGGCACAGAAGGGAATGCACTGATGGAACAGGTAAGGACGAAAAGGTGAATAATCCAATCGAGGGAAGTTAAACTTCTTGTGATGAAACCTGCATCGCGATGACCATGTTAATAAGTTACCTTCCCACCAAAGTTATAATTACAATGATCTCCACAACTAAGAACATTCTTCTTCATCGAAGGAAGTATAAACAGCAATGTTTATAAAAGAACAAGTGGAAAAATGTATCTCAGTTTAACGTCCCGATCTTGGGGTTTGCTGTCTTTACACCGAGTGTGGTCACCGCAACTGCCCAAAGTATTGAAGAGTGCTTACCTGTTGAAGGTCCTGCATGTGGTATGACCTGTCAACATCGTGATGTTTCTGCTGTTGCTGTTGCAGCCCCTCAGTAACATGTTGCTTGTGTTGCTGTTGCAGCCCCTCAGTTCCATGTTGCTTGTGTTGCTGTTGCAGCCTGTGATCACAATGAGGGTTCTGCTTTTCCTTCAGCCCCTCAACACCGTGCTGCTTCTGTTGTTGCTGTTGCTCCTTTCGACCCTGTTTACCCTTCAGAACTTTAGACCCCACATGACCCTTTCAACTCCTATATATCCTTTGACCTCTTTGACATTTATACCCGCAGATCCTTGAGACCCGTTGAGACCCCATAGATCCATTTGATCCCTTTTTTGTTAGAGCCCGTATGAACCTTTACACCGTTTGAACTGCTTCGACCCCTTAAGAACCCTTTACACACCACACAAACATCCAAATAGTCTTTTTGCAACAGAGACTACTCTTTTCAGCAGGTGATATGCAAACTCGTTCCTCCCAGAGGGTGGTAAACTGTGCTGATGACCTTGTCTGATCGAAAACTACTTGGAAAACTGCAACTGAAATGAAATCAGATTCCTGGAATTTGTACAACACAAAATAGAGCCTCTCCCCCTCCTCCCCTGCGAACCTGGTGTTCCTGTCCTCAATTGGAATCGTCATTTGAACAAAGACATTCATCGTCCCCATCCTCACAATGACATCCGTCATCGTCACAATCACATCCATCATCATCGTCACAATCACATTCGTCGTCTCCATCGTCGCAATCACATTCGTCGTCTCCATTATCACAATCACATTCCTCGTCTTCTGAATCAAATCTCTCATCATCATCATCTTCCACTTCTTCCACATCTTTATCCTCCCCATCAGGCTCATCTTCTCCATCAACTTTCTTGTCCTTTCTGTGAACACACAAGAAAAACCAGAACTTCGTTTGAGAGAACATTTCTCTGTGTAGCACAAATGTATCAATCAGAGGACCACCAGAGATATAAACTCCAATACCAACATATTCATCAGTAGAAAGGTCCAACGGGATCATAGTTTGCTGTTCTTAATTTGAAGATCAATAATAAAATGAAGACTTGTGAAGAGCTTTACCGGAACCGTTTGTTCATCCATAAATAAATCGCACAAAGCGAGTTGATGATAAGTATCACCATGGAGATGATCCCAACAGCAAACTCAAATCTCCCCCAAAGCGACACGAGTTGTCCAACGTCCATCGGACCGAAGATGGAACCTTCCCCAAAGATCTGTGGACACGGATATAACAAGTTTAATAAATAAATGTTACTTCAATGAAAACATGAATCAATTTACTTCATAACAATCCTTAAATAGGATCCTTTCAAACTGAAATTGAAACATGACGTTCTGACCATAGGCCCAGTAAACAAATCAAACATTCCAGAACAGGTGTGGTTTCCTTGTAACAAGATTTAAGAGAACAATTGTTCACATCGTCATCAAACCGGCATAATTTCTTGAATATCACAATCTGCTCCGTTCCTTAAACTTCCTTTTCATTCTCATCAATGGGATCTTTAAACCTTTATCCTCCGTCCATCAGGGACGGTCTTTCTCTTCGTTTCCCACTTACCTGGTAAGACTTCTTTATAGTCCAGACTCCTGGACGCACTTGCAGGTGCGACGGAAACATATCCTCTTGAAATTCTTTGAAAAAACTCAAGAGCACAACAAGGTACGACCACATCGTAGCAGCGAATGTGGCAGAATGGTCGAAATGTTCAAAAAGGTGAACACACAATGCATCCCACCGATTGTCTTTGTGACGCTGCAAGCATTGTTGTCATGGTAACCCCATTGCGTTCCAAACGAACCCATTTCAGTTTTCATTGTATCATCATCCCATGTATTATATGTAATTATATTATGGTTTGTAATATTTGTGTACATGTTGGCCTGAAAGTCGTTTTACCCCTCACCAGAAAAGCATTCATTCTTAAACTCTTGAAATACAGGTTTTATTGTGCAGCACTGTACTTATTATATAAAAGAAACACTTTTTGTCTTTGTTTGTGCTCCATCAGTATGGAGATGATCAACATCAATATCTTGAATGCATCCACATTATAATGTTCAGCACTGTTTGCATTCTCAATCAAATGCTGTCCAATAGCAGATGTACACGATGTTGGGATTGATGCTGGGACCTTCCTACAAGCAGGTACCGACTGTATTTGTGTTCCAATCGTGTTTTTTTCCTGATGGACAAAGGGAGGTGCTGTTTGATTCTGTCAGTTGGAATCTGGGTAGTTCTGCCTCCATACCGAGCATCACACCGGCACTTGAACTCATAAATTATATTGCTAAATTTAGAGGCAGGCAGAACATCCTTCTTTACTGCAGGAATCAGATGTCGAGAGGTGAAAATCACTCTTGGATGAACAGTGAGATACATGTTTGAGACGCATCTTTTGATTTGTTCCTCATATCTTTGCGTTCAAGATGTGCATTCAAATATAGAGGAGAGGACGAAGTTCATCACATCTCTGAATACCAGAAGTGGCATTTATCTATTTCATGGACTCTGTGTTATGTCGGCAAACAGACTTTGTCCACTCTCTTTGCTTATTTATGCAAAGAAGAAGAAGAACACGAACTCGTCTCACGATCACAGATGTTGATGAAGAGGATTCTGAAACAGCCTCAGGGGTCTGCCTCAGACTCTGCAACCTCCAACTGGAGAGCTGAACACTGAACAGGCTGCTCTCACCTCGACCGTCGGGAGGTGATGACTCATCAAGAGAGAACGTCCAATCAGAATTGACTGTTGATAGGTGTCTCTTCGACTGTTCTTCTTCCTTACCTCATTCAGTTGGTGCGAATTTCACCTTAAGAGAGCACAACGAAAAGCCTTGTGGTTTTCTTTTAGTCTGTTTTATGGTAATGTCCTTTAAATGTCTCAACTGATTAACTTTCTTTTTAATTTCTGCACAATAAAACCTCTCCATTGAAAGAGTTTAAGAACAAATGTTTTTGTCTCATGGGGTTTGGAAGGGAAAGACTCAGAAAGGGTGTGGATGGGCAAATTAAAGGGGTGAGGCCAGCATTAGGATTGAGTTTAGAAATCGAACTGTTAATGTTAAGATTGTGGTTTCCGTTATGTTGGAGTTCAAGAAAATACCACCCATCATTTCACTGATGGGAATAATAAAGGGGGAGGGAGAAAAAGAGGGGGGAGAGGGAGAGAGGGGTGGAGGAGAGAGAGACACAGAGAGAGACAGAGAGACACAGAGAGAGACAGAGAGAGACAGAGAGAGACAGAGAGAGACAGAGAGAGACAGAGAGAGACAGAGAGAGACAGAGAGAGACAGAGAGAGACAGAGAGAGACAGAGAGAGACAGAGAGAGACAGAGAGAGACAGAGAGAGACAGAGAGAGACAGAGAGAGACAGAGAGAGACAGAGAGAGACAGAGAGATAGAGAGATAGAGAGATAGAGAGACAGAGAGACAGAGAGACAGAGAGATAGAGAGACAGAGAGATAGAGAGATAGAGAGATAGAGAGATAGAGAGATAGAGAGATAGAGAGATAGAGAGATAGAGAGATAGAGAGATAGAGAGATAGAGAGATAGAGAGAGAGAGATAGAGATAGAGATATAGATAGAGAGAGAGAGAGGAGGGAGGGGGAGCGATGGGGAAGGGAAGACAGTGTGATGTGAGAGGAAGGGAAGGCAGACGTGCGGTGGAGCAATAATTACCACCCAGAAGCGTCCAGGGAAAAACTCCAGGCGTTTCTCGAGCCAAGCTGAAAGAGACAAACACTGCTTGAACACATCCGGAGAAAAACCCTGCCCAGACACATCAAGAGACAAACACCATCCAGATATGTCCAGAGACAGAGACAGAGAGAGACAGAGAGAGAGACAGAGAGAGACAGAGACTTTTGACTCCTTTTATTATAAAAATACAAAAATAAACCAAAGGAGAAAAAACAAAAACAGGTTTCAAAGAGAAAATCAGCAAAGTCAAAGAAACACCAAAAAAAGCAATTCAAAACTAGAACTGGCACTCAGTGGAGCGCATACCTTCGCGAACGCTACATTTTGCCCCCCCCCCCCCAGAAACCGTTGATTGTGAGGGTATTTCATTCAGTACCACATCTGCCATCTCATATGTGTAATGATAGCTTAAAAACACTAAATTTCCTGTGTCATATCGTATATCACAAGATTGGGCATTGAATTCACAACATTTTGGCATTGGTTGCATGCAAATTGGATAAGAATCGACCGCACTTTGGCAAAATGACGATTTTGACCTTTTCCTGACCTCGACCTTGACCTTTGTACTCTTAATTTTGTAATTGGTATTCGAATGTGGGGAACAGAACAGTCAATATTTTCGTGTTGGTTTCATGCAAATCGGATAAGAATTGACCTTGTTATGACTAAAACCGCACATTTTGCAATGTCGTGACCCCCTCCTGACCTTTGACTCCCAACCGCGAATAAGGGTTATTACGTCATTGTGTCATGTCAGATCACAAGATGTGGCATTGAATTCTGAACATTTTGGCATTAGTTGCATGCAAATTGGATACAAATTGACCGCGCTATGGTAAAAAGACGATTTTGACCTTTTCATGACTTTGACCTTGACCTTTGACCCGATCGCTCCCAAAATCTAATCAAATGGTCCTCGGATAATAACCAATCATCGCACCAAATTTGCTGCGATTCAGTTCAATACTTTTGGAGTTATGCGAATAACAAACAAACAAACAAACACATATTAACCAAAAAATAAATAAAAACACAGCGATCAAAACATAACCTTCACAACAAAGTTAGCGAATCTAACAAAGAAAATTCCAAGGACACAAGGAAAGAAAACACTACACGTAAATTTCTCATACATTTTCCTTTACATTGCACATCTTGAGGCGCTGTCACACCTTGACGATTTAGCCAGCGTATGCCGACTTATGAAAAATTTGTCTGAAACGCTGGCACACGTCGAATACGTCATGGGTAAGTTTTGTACATGTTAAGAGCACGCTGAAAAACACTGCCAAACATCGTCGTACGCTGGCTTTCATCGTTGTACTTTGCGGTTGTCCTCAAATTTTAGCACATATGCCAGCGTATGACTCGCACGTTCCGCTACGCTGACCATAAGTTGTCGGCACGTTTTGCGATCGTTGACACATGTCGACACACGTTACTTGTAAGTTTCTCACAAGTCGAAACACGTCGAGGTCATGTTTAGCGTACCCGAAACTTATTTATAACCGATGAGTAACGTGTTGTGGGCACGTTGCACGATCGTTGCTCACACGTCGAAGCACGTCACGTGAAAGTTACACAAAAGTCCAAACACGTCGAGGTCATGCTTAACGTACCCAAAACTTATTTCTTACCTCTGAGTAACGTGCTTTGAACCGATGTGTAACGTACCTCCAACGCAGATTGACGTATTTGATCGACGTCTTCCGGACGACCACAGTACTTACTGAACGCGTTTCTAATTTACAGCTTCCGTATCATGGCGTATTGGCAGCGTTTAAAAAAAACAACAAAAACAACAATAATTTCCAATATTTCGTCACGTGCCGTTACGTCACGTCCGATTGCCTCTTCAGTTTGCTCATGTCTTATTCTTAGTTCCTCCTCTGTGAATATTTGCTGTTTGAGGATATTATCACGTCGACGTCGAAACTTAAAAGCAAATGTCTGAATATGTTTTAAAATTCGTGATAGACTAAAAAAAAAACAATAAAAAAAACAACAACAACAACAACAACTTCAGATATTTCGTCACGTGCCATCACAGAGCCAAGGAGAAAAAAAGAATACAAGTTTCGGGTATACTAAACATTACCTCGACGTGTTTCGACTTATGAGTAACTTGCAAGGAACTTGTGTCGACGTGTGTCAACGATCGCATATCGTGCCGAAAACTTATTCCCAGCGATATGTGCAGCGTGCTCTGCCTAAGTTAAACTATCGTTGGGCAGAGGTTGTGAACGCCGACAACAGGCTAAGCATTCGTTGGTATAAGTTATCTATCAGACAACGAAACATTCTGTGCCCGTTACTAATATGTCATGCATACGACCAACACGTTATGAATACGACCAAAACTTTAAAAAAACATCAAAATTTCAGCGTACGCCAACGTTTTGCATACACTTTTATACATTGCCATTGCTGGCGAAATCGTCAAGGTGTGACAGTGCCTTTACCAACACACCAAGTTTCAACAAAGGTTTTCATATTTTCATTATTTCTGTAATAATTAAATTCTAGTTTCAAACGAGTTGAAACCAGGGATTGGAAATGCAAAATCACGTTACATTGCTCAAAATGTTTGCCTTTCATTTTGGCTTTCCTCGACAGGTAGATCGCTAACTTTGCCTCCGATAGAACATAGTTCAAAAACATTAACAACTTTTCAGTATCGGAATTGACTCTGAGGCCAAAAATAAATAACCGGAGTGAAAAGGGGACATTTACCCGATGAAATATATCGTTCAATCAAAGAAAAAGGGGGCACAATCGTTACACAATCAATATATCCATGGGACAAATCTCAGTGATGTTACAACAGGGACAAAGCACTGAAACAGCAATATCAATTCGGTTGACAAAGGTGTTTGTTGGCAGTGACCAGTGACAGGTCCCCCAAACAAACGGACGCCAACGTTGTCAGACGGAATGAAAACCCGTGAAAATGAAAACAAAAACAGCTAAAATTGATGAAAAAGCGGCCAAAATTGAAACCAACAGAGTAATTACGGTCGCAACAGCAAATATAACCGAAACCAACACGTTTATTATGCACGCAAGAACGGTCGTGACGGACACAAGAACGGTCAATCCCGAAATAGAACGGTGGGGAATGGAAGCAACATCGTTTATTTCCGTCGCGAAAGGCGGAGACCGAAGCGAAAGCGATTAATTCCGGTCACCATAACGTGGAAAACATGGCGGCTTGAAACGTTCTTGAAGTTATGGTAAGTTAACTTTAACGTCGTCTGCCTTGAATATATCATGTCTGTAAATGAAAACCCGTTTGTGGTACGGGATATTATACAAGCAGCGATAAATGCGCCCTCTTGACTTAATGTGTGGCTGACATTTCGTGAAATTCGTGTACCCGTGCTGCAGCGATCAGTGACGAATGATCATTTATATTTACACGAGGTGAAATTTGATAGTCATAATAAATTGCGAATTCCAAGAAAATAACAAAATATGAAGTAAAAACTGCAAAAAGATCCCATACACGAACTCCTATGTTGAACTGGGCATACACAACTCGCGATCCTTCACTCGGGGGCTCGAAATACAGGGAAACCAAACATTATCATCACAACAAAATCCGGTTTAATAAATTGTTAAAACTACATCAGGTACTCCCCACTATATATTATCTATATCACATTCATGTTCGAGGCACAAGCACTAAAAATTTACATTCCGTAACAGGTCGTTCGACTGCATCCGCCATCTTGTTCGCACTACAGTAACCGGAATGAACCGCTTTTGTTTCGCTCTCGGACGTTTCGCGACGGAAATAACAAATCTTGCTTCCGTTCCCCACCAATCTATTTCGGGATTGACCGTTCTTGTGTCCGTCACGAACGTTCTTGTGTGTAGAATAAACGTGTTGGTTTCGGTTATATTTGCTATTGCGACCGTAATTAGTGTGTTGGTTTCAATTTCGGCCGCTTTTTCATTAACTTTCGCTGTTTTTGCAACAAGAATGACGGGTTTTCATTCCGTCTGACAATGTTGGCGTCCGTTTGTTAGGGGGGCCTGAGTGAGCAAGTCTCCATTGCAAGTCACCTGATCTTTTTGTTATTGGTGTGCAATACATCGATTCCCATACAGGTTCAGAAGGGGTGGCATATGTCAAAAGCGTTTTCCATCTCAGTACTCCAACTGCAGAGGTATTTATAATCATAACAGAAAGACAAAAACGATAAATTGATTGACTGTCAAGATTACTAAATAAACAGGAAGCAATACTGACTGGAGATGGAGTAACCCCAGCGAATTGGACAAGTAAGCTCGGAAGTGAAGGCTTATGGGGTGTCCATTGGACCTCCGTACTCCACTGCAACCCAAGTTTAAAGGATGTACGGATGACATCGACAACTACTTTCCCGACAGCTCTTAACGACCTGGTGCCAGTGATTTCAGCAATTTCTTTAACAGACTTCAAGCAACAATTGGATGTGTCGTGAAGATGCCAAACATATTTGATACCAGCTGAAATGAAGTTTTGTAAAAAGCAATGGCTTTTGGGAACATTGGGAAAGAGTGGGTTGAGGAATCGAGGTTCTCCCACAAACATTTTGATGTCATACAAATTCCTCTGGCGGGAAACCACTCCTGCTTGCCAAGCATTCAACAGACTCTGGTAAAACAGAGGAAGGTGAGACGTGTCAATCTTTTTTGACTAAATTCGGAACAACTCAAGGCCGTAGCCGAGCAATCCAGCTTGTCTCAATATTCGTTGTGCTCCAGGGCGCCAGGGCCGTTTTTCCACATTGATCGCTCGTTGTATCGACTTCAGCCGAAAGGTCATCAGACGACACTTTACGTCAATGAGCCCTTGGCCACCATCAGACAAGGGGTGACAGAGTAAATCTGACCGCAACCAATGATAACCATTCCAGAAAAAATTAACCAGTATCTGTTGATTCTCTTTTAGCAAGCTGTGTGGTGGCTGTTAACAGATGAATTTGTGCCACAAGACAGAGGTAGCTAAAGTATTAATTATGAGTAAACGACCTCTGAAAGACATTTGCGGTAGGAACCTTTTCCATTTGTTGAGACGTTTGGTTACGTGATCTACCACTCCTTCCCAGTTAATAAGGGAGTACTGGTGAGGGCCAAGATAAACACCTTAGTATTTCACCCCTCTCTCGTCCACTTTAGATCTTTTGGAAGAGACTGAGGTGGCACGAAGGGAAGCCCACCGGATGTACATTGAGCTGAGGACACCCACAGAGCTTGACTCTTTTGCCAATTACACTGCAAATCTGAAGCAAGATGAAACTTATGTAAAGATCCAAGAAGAGTGGTTAGATCCTGATCATTTTAATTACTATACAGACATCATCAGCATATGTAGACACAACGATAGGGTGTTCTTCTGGTGACTGTACAAAGCCAGAAAGAGAGTTCCGAAGATTAATTCGTAATGGCTCAAGAGAAAGGCAAAACAGTAAACCTGACAATGGACAGCCTTGCCGAACACCCCTCTGAACCTGAATGGGAGAGCAGAGACCATCGTTTACCTTACACAAACTAGATATATTGTTGTATAACAACTTAACAAAACCAATGAACTTTTCACCCAGACCAAACTTTTGCAGCATATGAAACATATTGTTACGTTTGAGGGAGGGGGGGGGTATACATTCAAAGGGTAATTAGGATGTTTAACTAGGTATGCCATGCTGTTCGAGTGTACCAGGATCTCGATGTAATAAGTAGCAATTCAGTGGTGATAAGTTGTCTTGTAAATGTCCATTTCTTCAAGGGGGAAATGATAATTGTCACGTAATTAGATAGGGACACGGGATAGGGTAAGTGTGTCTACGTAAACCCCTTTTAGTATTCTCTGGAGGCTTGCTGTGACGTCACAGGACAGTGCTGCGGATGGCTCCGCCCCGTGATCACGATTGGCGGAAGGCGACGGTGCAGGGCCAATAAAACGGCTCGATTGGAAGTGACGAGGAGGGGAGGATAAAAAGGCTCTGTTCGGGGAAAAGGTGAAGAGGAAGAAGATCGGTACCGAAAGACTGGTTTGGTGGAGGTTGTTGTGCTGGGAGCGTGCTGTGTTGTTACGCTGATTCGGCCCTGGTTTGATCGTGTCTTGGAGCCTTGCTGAGCCTCGTGCCTCACCTTGGTTGGCTCTGGGGTTCTGCTGGCTCGGAGTACGGGGTCCAACGGCGGGCGGACCTGCCTCCCTCCCCTGCTCGCAATTTGGCGCCAAAACTGGTTCCCTGGCGGCTGTGAGCGGACTTGGGCCAAGACCAGGAGGTCGACAGCACCACGGTTTCTCCTGCCCCCTGACGAGAGCAAGGCCAGCTCGTCCGACGCCAATCCAGGGACTGTTGCGTCCACACCACGGTCCAGCCTGACCACCAGGAATAGCTACGTTTTGTGTGTGTGTGTGTGTGTGTGTGTGTGTGTGTGTGTGTGTGTGTGTGTGTGTGTGTGTGTGTGTGTGTGTGTGTGTGTGTGTGTGTGTGTGTGTGTGTGTGTGTGTGTGTGTACCTGGCGCCTTAGAGGGTTTGAGATTTGTATATTCATTGGAATTGGCTGTGTTTTCCCCACGCCCGAACCCACACCACCATCCCGTCGAATCGCCCCGGATCCCTCTTCTTGCCGAGTGTTATTTCTGGTTAGAGAAAATAAACGTTATCAACTCAGTTAAAAGCGACTCGTGCCACCTTCCTCGTCCTGTTTGCGGTAGAGCGATTAGAACCGCCATCTTTGGGTTATAAATAAATAAACCGCCTCCATCGTTTCGGCTCATTCTACGTTGGCGGGACTGTTCAAGTCCCGTGGACGTCACAATATAAAAGTGATCAATGCAATCAAAAGCCTTTTTGACATCAAGGAAAATCAAACCAACCCCCCTTCCTCCTAAAGACCACAATCAATCAAATCTCTAACTAAAAAGATGTTATCAGAGTTTGATCTCCCTGGAACACAGTAGCTCTGGTCCTGATAAACGAGAGTCCCGACGACAACTTTTAGCCGATTGGCCAACAATTTGGAAAAGAGTTTGTGGGCAGACCATCGTAATGAGATGGGGCGCCAGTTCTTGATTTGACGGAGATCATCGCTTTTTGGGAGAAGACAAACCACCGCTCTTCGACAGCTGAGAGGCAGTATGCCAGAAAGTAAACTTTCTTGCAGAACCAACAGTACTTCTGGACCGAAGATGTCCCAAAATTGTGAAAAAAATTCCACTGGAAGTCCGTCGATTCCAGGGGCTTTTCCACATTCAAAGCTGTTCAGAGCCATGTTGAGTTCCTCCAGGGAAAGCGGTTTTTCAAGAGCTTGACGCTGAACACAACTCAAAGAAGGAACATGATTTGTCATCTCATCAACACAATCTTTAAACACAGATTCATTCGCAAATAAATCAGAAAAATAATTTTTCACAAGCCGACCAACATCACTTTCATTTTGTATAATCGTGCCTTGAGCATCCAACAAGGAGTAAAATATGTCTTTGGGATTTCTTTACCCCTTCTCAATGGAAAAACCTTGTATTTGGGGAGTCAGAAAACTTCACATTTTGGATTCCGAGTCGAACTGACATCCCCATGACTTTTTCATGAATTAATTCTCTGAGATAAGGTCTTTTTTCGTATAATAGCCGAAGCTCTCTGTCATTTTGAGCTTTAGCCAAGTCTTCCTCCAACTGCAAAATCTCAGTTTCCAAGAGTGAAACAGCAATTTTACTCTTGCTCCTAGAAAAGGACCGATAACATTGAGAGAAAACACGAATTTGAGCTTTTGCGTTGACCCACCATAACTGGATAGAAGCAGAGGAAGGTTTGCTTTGGATAAGTTTTTCCCAAAACCTATCAAAAGCATCATTGAAAATAACATCCTCCAACAGGCTGGTATTCAAGGTCCAATACGCACTTTTTTGCAGTAACTCAGAAGAGGATAAACCAAGCACTACCAAGTGCTGGATCAGATAAAATGGAAGGAAAGATGTTTCAAGACATGAGGACATTTCTAAAAGTAGAGTTAATGTACCATCTATCCAACCTTGCAAGTGTTATCAGCACGTTAGCACACCGGCACAATGTACACCGAAATGCTGTACGGTGCTGCATACAACAAGCATCGAGAAGACCAAGTGATGAAAAACAACAAGATATGTGTTCATGAGATTCAGGATGTGGTTCTGGTGTATTCCTATCTAAATTAGGTTCAAACGTGCAATTGAAATCTCCTCCGATACAAATACAGTGATCAAAGACAAAAGTATGGAAGTAATAAGCCAGATGTGAAAAAAAAAAAAAAAAAAAACTTTACGAGCCCCGCTTTCAAGAGGAGCAGAGATATTAAGTAAGGTGAGGTGAAATCCTTGATACATAAAGGACACTTGGCATCATTGGAGTTCAACTATTTCAAGGAAACGATACGAGTCAGGAACAAAACCTGGACGAAGCATAAAGGCAACACCCGCCGAGACAGAAGACAAATTACTGAAGAAACAAAGCCCCTTGTTAAGGCAGAGCCAGTCAGACTGTGAAGTCTCTGTTGTGTGCGTTTCTTGCAACAAACAGACATCCACATGTTTCCGAAGCAACGAGTTTTTAACTTGGATCCGACGCAAATGGTGAGCACCAACCCCCATTCATGTTTAAGGTGCCAAAAAGCACTTCGTTCCTTTTCATCCTGTATCAGGGGGGTTTGGCAGCTGTTGAGAACATTCTAAACCTGCTTTTGTAAGAAACTTCCTCAGTCTGTGAATTTGTGGTTTAGTTATTTCAAAATCTTTGGAGATCCTAATTATACACTTTGCAGTCTGCATGAAGGAAAGCAAGTCAGGAAAATGTTGATGAATGATGACATTCCGCTGCCTAAACATCCCATTCAGAAAGGATACTGTTGCGAATTCGCGCCCGCCGGCGTGCGAACGGCCACGTAACTCGAATCGCGGCACGTCGCCCACCGGACAGACAATTCTGTCGTGACCTTCTCGGACTAACGCCGGGAGCTAGTCATGGGTGGGCCTTTCGGCCTCACCACGATCGTGGCAATCGGCCCCCCGCGTGGGATAGGGTTGTTCGCCAAACTCGACCTACCTAAGTACCCACGCGGAGGGAAGACCGGGCGATCGCACCTCGCCGCAGGTCGACTCCGGACACGGGCCACTTAAGCGACCCGTTCCGTACTATCGGGATAACCGAGCGGTGTTATCGTCGGCCTCGACGGTTCGATTAATTATCGGGCGTATTAAGCCCACTACCAACCCTTTACGTGAAGCAAGATGGAGATTCAATTAAAGAAAAGACGAAGCGAAACGGGAAAACAGTTCAACATGAGGCACATTTATTCCACGGCACACGGAGAGCACACATATACAATTACAACAATTACGCACCAAAAGCAGATGTAACAAAAGAAACACAACAATGCAGATCTACAACCGACGACGCGAGCACACGGCAACACTTACACAGTTTTACTTTAAAGACGGTGCCAACAACACATTTACTCAAAAGCGAAAGAAAAGGGCCACCCTCAAAGACAAGGGGGCAGACGGGGCCTGTGGGCCGCGAGACCGGGTGGATCCTACCCGTGTCTTTGTGATGAGCCGCAAATGTGGCGGCGTGGCGGTGCCCCGACTCCGCGCTCCTTCACGGGTTTCGTTGGCGCTGCTTGGAGTGGGGTGGGAACGGGGCCCCCTTTTCGCACTATCTCAGCGCGGGGGGGGAAAAAGGGGGGAATTGTTGATGCTCTGGGAAAGAGGATAGCTGGCTTGCTTGGGTCCCGCGACGAGCGACTCCACTGCGAGCTCGTCGCCGATCGCCGTCTTCCTTGCCTCGGACCCGAGCTATCCGGTCCCTCCGCAATTCTCCTCAGCCGACTGCAGCAAATCACCTCGACCGCGCTCCAGGCTTTCTCTCTCCGCAGCTCCCCGACAGACTCCGAACCTCGACAGACTGCCACTCTCCTGACCCGACTTGACTGCCTCGACCACACTCTGCCGCTGCCACACTCTGTTCTCCAAAACTGACTTGACTCGCCCCGCGCTCGGCGCTTGATAGTCCGGCAGGAGAACCCATATGCAAATTTCTGGATCAGAACGAGCTCGGGGGTGGAACCACGCTCGCCCATTGGACGGAGAAAAAGGGGCGCGAGTCTCCCTTGATCCTCGAATTTGCATATCCCGATTCTACTCCGACGCGCCTGGAGGCGGTGCCAAACCGCCCCGCGCTTGCTGATTGGACGGATCAGAAGTGGGCGTGTATCATTCCTGATCCGACTTCTCCTCGGAAAGGCCGCACTTTGTACCCGCGGCTCGGCGCGCGTCCCGCACCAGGCCAGGACAGCCTGACGCTCGGTGCCCACAAGCGGTGCGGGAATGGCCGCATAAGGAGAGGCGAAGGTGGTGGAGGGTTTAAAGTGGTGGTCCATGGCCATGGTGACGTTTGGAATGGCGGTGATGCGATGTTTGCGGGAGCGAGTTGTGAAGGTAAAGGTCGTGGCTGTTGGCGTTGTTGATGTGAAGCGGCGTTGCGGTCGGTGGTTGTTGTGTGATGGCGGTTGAGACGTGGTTGGTTCAAAATAAAGATAGAACAGAAAAACGGCTATCTTAAAGGGTCGCAGCCCGAATGAATCACATAATTTCCTCTAAACAACGGGTTTGGGGCTAACTACACATGTACTTACAGAGATATCTCACCGACAGGACCAGAATGGTGGTTTGCGAATTTCCTCAACCGCAACAATACAATAACCTGCAGAGATATCTGTAAATGATCAGATGATGACTGTGACAGATCAGTCACCTCCATGTCATCATCATCTGAAGCAGACAGCCCAGATAACCTTCCACAAGGTTCGTAAGTATCACCCTGGACCTTTACAAACACGTCGAAGAGGGGTACCGAGTGATGCACGGTGGTATTTTGTGAGTCCTGTTTTACACTTTCTTCAACATGAGATGGGGCGTCCAATCCACCATCTTGTACAACTACATCGGGCACCTCTACCGAGGCCTCACAAACTGCATGTTGATCATTTGTTGAGGCGCGAACATCGCATGGAGCTGAAACATTATTTCAGTCTGTCTCAGGAAAACCGAGCGCTGATACTTCCCGACATTCTACACACGGTTCAGCAACACCAAGAGACACTTCACCGCTATCTGAAGGACCCGGACCACACTGTACACTCTGAAATACATTCTCGTTATCGGAAACCATTCCATCCTTTTTTTCATTCCGATGACGTTCCTCAGTTACCGGAACAACCGTATCCAGCACGACTCCCTTGGGAGAGCTCGTGGGGTCACGAGGAGCAGACGATCTACGTTTTTGACACAGTGACAAAATCATCCTTAACGTCCTCACTATGTGAGGAAACAGTATGAGCATGAACGTTGGGTTCACTGGGCATCACCTCCTCCACCAGACGAGGTTGTGGGTCGTAAACCATTTCACCATCAACATCAACATGTACCGATTCCCCACACTTCGAACAACAACCTTTCGGACAAAATCTTTTTAAATGGCCAAAGGCTCCACAAAGAAAACATGTTAAAGTCGCTGACGAAGCCCACACTTGGTAATCATAATTATCAATTTTAATCTTTAATGAAACATTCAAACTCGTGTCCTCTCCACGGTCCGGCAGCACCATGTAAAGTTGCCGCCGAAAGCTCATCACGTGCTTTGCCTTGTCATGGCGGCACTCGAGGGGGATCATCGAGATCTTTGACACAATTTTCCCGTAACGAGACAACACAGAGACAAGTTGTTGATTCGACACGAAAGGAGGCACGTTAGAGACGATTATTTTCATTGCCGGGACATCCATCGGGGAGGCCGTAACAAAGTGACCATTGTGTGTGGTAAACCCGGAACTCACGATGTCGTGAACAAGACGAACATCAGAGATGAACACCACGACCTTCTGATTCATGCGGACATGCTCAATGCCGACAACGTCTCCAACGGCCAAAACAATCTCCTCAGTAAGAACCACGTCGGAGAGGGGGGGGGGACACAAATTAGAGCGTTTTTCCGAGTCCGTACCTCGAAAGCAGCATCGTGCTGCAAGCGAGCCGCCGCCATGTTACAACCAAGATGCAACGCTCGTCGTCTTCCTCACTGAGGAAGAGGAAGTTAAAAATACACTCCTACTTTCCCGAAATTGGGGGAAGAGGGCGCGAACTAAACAAAATAAGGAAAGGCAAGCAAAATAAAAACCAAAATAAAGCAAGTTTAAAGTGAAAGGCTTATAAATAACTAGTGCATGCCCGGAGATACAAACAAAACAAAACAAAAAACTTTCAAACCGCGTGCCAGAAACAACAACCACACAGGCCGTTCCTTCGCTCTCACGTGCCCGTACGTGCGTGGCCGTACATGCAAAAAAAAAAAAAAAACTTTCAAACCGCGTGCCAGAAACAACAACCACACAGGCCGTTCCTTCCCTCTCGGAAACGACGACTGGATTGGGGCATTGTGTTTAAGAAAGTACAGAAATCGAGAAAGAAAGAATACAGTAAGTCGATAAATCAAGAAAAAAAATCGAGAAAGAATACAGTAAGTCGATAAATCAAGAAAAAAAATCGAGAAAGAATACAGTAATCGTCACTGACTGGATTGGGGTATTGGGTTAAAGAAAATCGAGAAAGTACAGAAATCGAGAAAGAATACAGTAATCGTCACTATCCGGAAGTGAAGTCCTCACTGTCCGGAAGTTCACATATGGCAGTTCCGATGATTCGCAATTTAGTTTTAATGGCCAATTATTCAATTAGCACCAACGTATTTTGCCTTTTATCGCAAGGAAAAACACAAAGAGAAGAGGAGAGGACAAAAAAAAAACATGCAACAAATAATTTACTTCCTGCTTCGGAGCATACCAGCACTCTGATGTCACCGAAATTTATGCACCGTCTAATATGAGAACGATCATAAATTGGGGCATTGTGTTTATCTATAAATGCGCATGAGAAATCGAGAAATTATTAGAATACACGAAGTCATCATTATCCGGAAGCCCGTACATTGTAACCTGTAATGGGGAACACGGCTGAGCTTCCCTTCCCCATCGGCCATGCCCACGCAACAACATGCATTGTCATTGGTTTGGTAAATAAATGGGCATAACTTGGGAAGCACTTGTCCGATTAATATCAAACCTTGAAAAGGCACATCCTCAGGGCCGCAGCAATAGATCTGGCAAGTTTCAATTAGATCGGACCAGCGGTTGTCGAGAACAGCGGTCACACACACACACACACACACACACACACACACACACACACACACACACACACACACACACACACACACACACACACACAGCTGGAATTATAGATAGATTAATGGACGAACAGTGCACCACCCAAAAACAGGCGATACCCTGGCTCGCGCTGCGACGAGCTCTCTCTCCCCTCCACACAGAAGGGAAACCACAAACCAGCACAACGGAGGACGGGCACTCACGACACGAAGTAAGCAGCCACCATGACAGTACACACGACGAACCAACAGCCAGCCGGGGGGGGAGACAGAGAGACAGAGAGACAGAGAGACAGAGAGACAGAGAGACAGAGAGACAGAGAGACAGAGAGACAGAGAGACAGAGAGACACAGAGACACAGAGACACAGAGACACAGAGACACAGAGACACAGAGACACAGAGACACAGAGACACAGAGACACAGACAGAGAGAGAGAGAGAGAGAGAGAGAGAGAGAGAGAGAGAGAGAGAGAGAGAGAGAGAGAGAGAGAGAGAGAGAGAGAGAGAGAGAGAGAGAGAGGCTTTATGAAACACACACACACACACACACACACACACACACACACACACACACACACACACACACACACACACACACACACACACACACACGGCAGAATTTGGCAACAACCCAAAAACCTCGAGAAGCTTTCACCGAAAAACAATGTTGCATTTATATTAACTTTATATAGATGTTTCAGGGATATGTTCACAAACATTAATATTTAGACACATCTGCGTGTTTCGTGTGAAAAAAAATTTTGCTCGGTAATTTAGAAATCGGGTGAATGTGGAAAACGGCTCGGAAATCGGGTGTTATTTCAGAACTCACTCAGGGTGACGGGGCATGAACCACTCACTTCAGGTGTCAGAGGAGGAACCACTTGTTCAGGGCGACAGAGCATGCACCATTCGCTCAGGGCAGCAGAGCACAAACCACTCACTCAGGGTGACAGAGCACGAACCACGAGCTCAGGACAGCACAGCATGAACCACTTGCTCTGAAGGAGGTGGCGGGCAAAAGCTTCCTCACTGAATGAACGCTCAGAAGGACATAGCACAGGACTCCCATCGACTGTAAGGTGATCAGTATGTGGTTTAATTGCTCATGCATGCAATCCAATGAAATGGTTGATAAGGAAAGGTTGGCCAGGTTGTCGCTGCATATCATATCGGATGCCTTTAACTTTAAAGCCGGTCTTCACTGTGCACACAGCAGTTAATGAAATAGAATGAATTCCTTCAATTAATGACTTTATCTCCAAAAGAGTTGCAGCTTAATGGAGAACAACCCTGGCGACATCGCAAAGTTCAATCGCCGGTGAAACAAACATTGCAGATAATCCATCATCTGCCTGCTCATCTGTGTATGAGTCACGTGGTACATCTGTTCAGGGTCAACGCAAACGTCATAACTTTTTTTTTAACGTCCATTTTTCACCAGAGTTGCTTTGATTCTCTGCAGAGCATCTCGCAAAATCTCCGAAAATGTAGACACAGATCTGTCAGACGCAATGGATAGGCATCCCCTGTAGGGGTCATGGCGTGAGGTCGAGCAGTGAATGTATTGAATCATAAAGCTCAATGAAGCTGGTCAATTATGGCACGTTCCTGTATTTTTGTTCACACAATATAATTCTCCAAACAGGATAAATAGAAAAGTTTAATGATTTGGAAATTTCACATTTTCCTGTGTATCGCTTGATGAGGGAACATAGCCTTGCTTGCTTAAAGTAAATAGGTATATCGGCTTAGTTATGACTCTTTATTTCTTTAAATTATCAGATTTCACAACAGATTTCAACACTTATTTAGTCCGAACGATATCCGATCCTCAAAACCGAAATAATATTTTGATGATGTACTTTTATTGGGCTGAGAGAGTAGATCATGGAAAATCGAATCATATAATGCATGAAATCACCCCAAGCTCCAAATGTGAAAACGAGTGCATTTACAAAAGTGATGTACATGGTGATTTGTACCTGTGATGAACAGGTATTCAATAATATGAGTGAGGAAAGTGAAAGAAAAATCTTTATCGTAAAGAAATCGTTGCGGGCTGTTCCAAGTCAGGGCATGGTTGAGCAGGTCAAAAAAACATGGCGGCTTCAGACCCCAGCGAGGTTACCCAAGAAACGTCTTTTTCCCCAGAGCGAGGTGGCCGACGATCGCCTGATGAAGGATATAATTTCAAAAGGCCATTAATTAATTATCTTCAAAAGGGGTGTTTAAATGAAACGAAACCACTTTTCACTCTTGCACTTCCTTGGAGTTCAATTTGTATGCATGCACAGTTTCATGATGCTGGGTTTTATTATTTTCGAGTTATGGAGAAGACACACATACACGTATAGATGTATGAGCATTTAACATTTTCTTTGCTGTTCTCACACGAATCTGAATATCTCTCAAAATCAGCGTTCGAAGAATGAGTATCTCACCAAGCAGGTAGTTTTCTCACCCTCATGGGTCCTGCTCGACTTGCAACCATTTCATTCCTTTCACTTACCCCACAACCAAAGGCGAAGGAGGTTTTGTTTTCACCTCTTTCTGCCTGTTTGTTTGTTACGTGCAAAATCTAACATTTTTCAAATAAATTGGTTCGTCAATATTGTTGTTATGTCTGTTTGTTTCTTTATTGCCTTCAGGTCACAATTTTAAGCCGATCTTCACGAAGCTTCATCACTTGGGAGAGTTTGTCATAAGGATGAAGCCGATTGTTTTTGAGGTCAAAAGTTCATCAGGTCAACATGGGGCAAAGGTCAACAACATTGGTGAGATTTCTAAAATCCTCAATTTTCATCTGATCGACTTAAAATTGGACGAGGATTTATATTTCAGGTTAATTAATTCAACCAACCAATTATTTTTGAGGTCAACATGGACCAAAAGGTCAGCATTGGCCCAAGGTCAACAACAAAGCTGGTATTTCAAAAATCCGCAATTTTCATCTGATTGACTTGAAACTTGAAAAAGATATATATTTCAGGTCAATGAATTCAAACTGTGAATTATTTTTGAAGTCACCATGGACCAAAAGGTCAGCAAAAGCCAAAGGTCAACAACTTGGGTGAGATTTCTAAAATCCTGAATGATTTCTTTCGAAATTCCTCAATCGGTTCTTCTGACCACGTCGTTGTCAAAGTGGACATCTCTCTGGCTATTTATAATCAGAGAACCACCTCACCGCCGTCGAGTCTGGCATTTCATTCAAGCTGAGTGGCAGGATCTCCAAGCAGCCATCAAACTTACAGATTGGTCTCCTATCGCAACTTTCTCCAACATCAAGTCATCCTGGGAATTCTTTCAAAGAAACTTGCTCTCGCTCATGCACAGATTTATTCCCTGTCGTCTTCAGTTGTCCGACCCTTCCTCTCGCTCTTGGTTCACTGAAGCTTGTGGTGAGGCAGTTGTCCTGAAACAACTTGTGTTTGCCTCATGGAAAGCAAAGCCAACTGAGTGTAATCTCAGTTCCTTCCATTTAGCTTGGAACAAGTGTGTATCTCCTCTCAGGAGAGCCAGAAAACATCATCTTTGAAAGCTCCAGTCCGAACTTTCAAACCTCTCTCCCTCCTCAAAAATCGTGTTGGTGTCTAATCAAATCTGTTTGTGGTGTATGTTCCCCCTCCATCCCTTCCCTTACCTCAAATGGCCGCGCTGCTGACACCGCACGTGAAAAGGCTGAATGCCTAAACTCGGTGTTTGCAGCTCAATCTTGTGTGCAAAACCAATCGCTTTCTCTTCCCACCTTACCCAGTCGCACCCAACTGTCCCTGGACTCTGTGTCCTTTTCTCGTAACAAGGTGGAGAGCTTGGTGTCAAACCTCAACTCAGATTCTGCAACCAGTCCAGACCGCATCAGCCCACTTGTCCTAAACCTGCTCTTCTGCTCTTGCTCACACTATCTCTGTTTTATTCACCCTCTCATTTACCCAACATCATCTGCAATCTGCTTGGATATCAGTAAACATTCCTTCCCTGCATAAAAAATGCGCAAAAACAGATCCCTTCAACTACAGACCAATCAGCCTTCTGCCAATCATCAGCAAGGTTATGGAATCCATCATCGCTTCAGACATTAAATCCTTCCTCTTCTCCAATGGCTTGATTTGCGATCTTCAATTTGGTTGCATACCAGGTCACCCCACCCTGGATATGCTGCCTCTGCTCTCCCAACAATGGATGGAGGTCCTCAATGCCGGACATGAAATCAGAACCATATCCCTAGACATATCGCGTGCGTTTGACATGGTCTGGCACCCTGCCCTGCTCACCAAACTCTCTTCCTGTGGTATCCAAGGCCATCTGCACTCTTGGCTCGCAGACTTCCTCTCCTATCGCAGTCAACGTGTGGCCGTAAATGGAGTTCTTTCATCCCCTCTTCCTGTCCAGGCTGTAGTTCCTCAAGGTAGCGTTCTGGGCCCTGTTCTTTTTCTGGTTTTCATCAATGATCTCTGTGACTCTCTGGAAAATCCTCTTTATCTCTTTACTGATGACTCCGCCCTCTGCCATACCATGTCATCCCTCAGATCGGCATGCAGCAGCTTCTTCGCTCACTGCAGATCTGGGTAAAATCACAAACTGGTCCAACACGGGGAACATGTATTTCATCCCGGACAAATCACACACTCTCTCTGTCTCTCTGAAAGGACCGTTTAGAAACCACCCCCATCCACTT
>NC_140963.1:77770297-77810297 GCF_056783735.1 Eptatretus burgeri | reverse complement strand
TCCTTATCAATAAGAAATCGTTGCGGGCTGTTCCAAGTCAGGGCATGGTTGAGGAGGCTAAAAAAACATGTCGGCTTCAGACCCCAGCGAGGTTACCCAGGAAACGTGTTTATACCCCAGTGTGAGGTGGCCGAGGATCGCCTGATGAAGGATATAATTTAAAAAGGCCATCAATTAATTATCTTCAAAAGGGGTGTTTGCGTGAACTGAAACAACCAATTTTCACTCTTGCACTTCCTTGGAGTTCACTTTGTATGGATGCACAGTTTCATTATGCTGGGATATATTATTTTTGAGTTATGGAGGAGACACACACACACACACACACACACACACACACACACACACACACACACACACACACACACACACACACACACACACACACACACAGTTGTATGAGCATTTAACATTTCCTTCGCTATTCTCACACGAATCTGAAAATCTCTCAAAATATTCGTTCGAAGATCGAGTTTCTCACCGAGCAGGTGATTTTCTCACCCTCATGGGTCATGCTGGACATGCAACCGTTTCATTCCTTTCATTTACCCCGCAACCAAAGGTGAAGGTGGTTTTGTTTTCACCTCTTTCTGTCTGTTTGGTTGTTACGTGCAAAATCGAAGATTATTCAAGTAAATTGGTTCGTCAATATTGTTATTACTTGACGAAATCTAAGATTTTGTCAAGTATGTTGGTCGGTTCAGTTTGTGAGTTTGTTTGTGTGTACGTCTCGCTCTATAGGTCGCATTTCGAGTCGGAATGTCATGGAACTTCACCAATGGACTTATTGGCCACCAGAATTGAACCCTATAACTTTTGGCATGTCAAGGTCAAAGGTCAAGGTCAGGAAAAATTCCTGAAAATCGCGGAAATCTGTATCTTTTAGCATGGGCCGATTTTCAAAAATTCATGTCTCCGCCAAATCTTAACGGATTCCTTTCAATTTTGAAACATGGACGTAGGAGGGGAGTATCTTTGACTGGATTAAAAATTGGTCACATCCATTACGGATTTTGGAGGTGGCAGGAATTTTAATTTCATTTTTTAATTGTTTTGTTTGTTTTCCCTAAAAAACTATGTTTAACCCCAAAAATACCGATTATCGCTCAATATTCTTGATGGTACGCGATTTTGTTGAATTTCGTAAAGTCCTGGCCCTATGGGCCATTTTTTCTGTCTGTTTGTTTGTTTCTCGACTCCAGGTCTCAATTTCAAACCGATCTTCACGAAGCTTCATCATTTGGTACAGTTTGTCATAAGGATGAAGCTTATTGTTTTTCAGGTCAAAATGTCATAAGGTCAACTCAACATAGGGCAAAAGGTCAACAACTTTGGTGAGATTTATAAAATCCTCAATTTTCATTGATCTACTTAAAATTTGAAGAGGATTGACATTTCAGGTCAATTAATGAAACAAACCAATTATTTTTGAGGTCAACATGGACCAAAAGGTCAGCATAGTCCTAAGGTCAGCAATAAAGTTGGTGTTTCTAAAATCGACAATTTTCATTTGATTGACTTGAAACTTGAAGAAGATATATATATATATATATATATATATATATATATATATATATATATATATATATATATATATATATATATATATATATATTTCAGGTCACTGAATTCAAACTGCGAATTATTTTTGAAGTCACCATGGACCAAAAGGTCAGCATAAGCCAAAGGTGAACAACTTGGGTGAGATTTCTAAAATCCTCAATTCTTTATTTCTAAATTCCTCAATTGGTTCTTCTGACCACGTCGTTGTAAAAGTGGACATCTCTCTGGCTATTATCAGAGAACCACCTCAACGCCGTCGAGTCTGGCATTTCACTCAAGCTGATTGGCAGGGTCTCCAAGCAGCCAACAAACTTGCAGATTGGTCTCCTATCGCTACTTTCTCCAACATCAACTCATCCTGGGAATTCTTTCAAAGAAACTTGCTCTCGCTCATGCACAGATTTATTCCCTGTCATCTTCAGTTGTCCAAACCTTCCTCCCGCCCTTGGTTCACTGAAGCTTGTGGTGAGGCAGTTGTCCTGAAACAACTTGTGTTTGCCTCATGGAAAGCAAACCCGACTGAGGGTAGTCTCAGTTCCTTCCATAAAGGTTGGAACAAGTGTGTATCAACTCTCAGAAGAGCCACAAAACATCATCTTTGAAAGCTCTAGTCCGAACTTTCAAACCTCTCTCCTTCGTCAAAAATCGTGGTGGTGTCTAATCAAATCTGTTTGTGGTGTATGTTCTCCCTCCATCCCCTCCCTTACCTCAAATGGCCGCGCTGCGGACACCGCCCGTGAAGAGGCTGAATGCCTAAACTCGGTGTTTGCAGCTAAATCTTGTGTCCAAAACCCAATGCTTTCTCTACCCACCTTACCCAGTCACACCCAACTGTCCCTGGACTTTGTGTCCTTTTCTCCTGACAAGGTGGAGAGCTTGCTGTCAAACCTCAACTCAGATTCTGCAACCAGTCCAGATGGCATCAGCCCACGTGTCCTAAAAACCTGCTCTTCTGCTCTTGCTCACCCTCAGTCTGTATTATTCACCCTCTCATTTACCCAAAGTCATCTGCCATCTGCTTGGAAATCAGTAAACATTCCTGCCCTGCATAAAAAATGTGCAAAAACAGATCCCTGCAACGACAGACCAATCAGCCTTCTGCCAATCATCAGCAAGGTTATGGAATCCATCATCGCTTCAAACATTAAATCCTTCCTCTTCTCCAATGGCTTGATTTCCGATCTTCAAGTTGGTTTCAGTCCAAGTCACCCGACCCTGGATATGCTGCTTCTGCTCTCCCAACAATGGATGGAGGTCCTCAATGCCGGACATGAAATCAGAACCATATCGGGAGACATATCGCGTGCGTTTGACACGGTCTGGCACCTTGCTCTGCTCACCAAACTCTCTTTCCTCTGGTATCCAAGGCCATCTGCGCTCATGGCTCGCAGACTTCCTCTCCTATCGCAGTCAACGTGTGGCCCGAAATAGAGTTCTTTCATCCTCTCTTCCTGCCAGGCAGGACTTCCTCAAGGTAGCGTTCTGGGCGCTGATGACTCCGCCCTCTGCCATACCATCTGTCATCCCTCAGACCGGCATGCTGCAGCTTCTTCGCTCACTGCAGATCTGGGTAAAATCACAAACTGGTCCAACACGTGGAACGTCTTTCACGTGGAACAACGTGAGTCAGACGTAGAGCTCTTCCACGAGGATCTAAAAACTCAACGAATTTTGATTTTGAAAACAGTTTATTATGTTTTTTTTGAGCAGTTCAATAATTATACAAGGTCAAGACAGTTTTTCAACTCAACAAAGTTTTTGGTTTTTCCTTCCAGTTCCATCTTAAGAATGAAATTTCAGTTGTTTCAAGTTTGAAAAAGTGGAAAGGAAGAGATCTATTGTAAATTTGTCTTCGGACATCTCAGGTCTTCCCAACACTTTCTTGATTTTGCTGAAAAAGAATAAATAAATACATGACATGTCTTATATCGAATTAAATAATATATAACCATAAATTTTTAATCAACTGAACTTACCACTCATCAGGCACCATCCAACCAGGAATGCCATGGATAGATGGTTTAGAACTCCAAAGGTCTCCAAGATGGAACTCGTTTTTCGAGTCTGGAAGGTCGGTCTCATATTTTGCGCCCTCAAGGTGGAACTCTTCTCCTGATTTTCACGAATGTTTTGGATCATCAAGGGAGAATTGATATGCTGGATCAAGGCAGAACTCTTTTCTGGGTCTCTGCACACACATCAGCTGAAGGAAGTGAAAACCACTGTATATCACCACATTCATAATGTTCATCATTGTAATAACTTCTAACACAATCCTGGGAACACTGTATTCTCTCCATTGCTTTCTGCATCTCAGTTCAATTTCCCTTTCCTTTTGCCTTCAATTTCCACCTTGATTTTCTTCATCACAAAGTCCCACTGGCTTTAATTAACGTTTTTCAAATAATAACTTTTAATGCAGGAAAAGTTTATAATTGAAAAAATCTGAACTTTCTACTCATCGGAGAAGGCGACGTTTCGGGAAGAATCCACTCGCCTTGGTCACGGCAGATGAGGAAATGAGGAAGAAGCTGGAAATCTGCCACGTGACATCCAACCTGCTTCGATTTAATGACCAACATTCATCGATTTAATTAATTAATTTAATTGCATCGATTTTTTTTTAACCAACATTCATCGATTTAAATAATTTTAATGATCATCCAGTTGCACACAATGAATTTTATACGGATACATTAACACTCATGCCAGACTTTCACCAACTGGATGAATTTTTGGTGCTTGTCTGGATAAGAGTTCAGCAAAACTTTCGTTTGTTCCGAACACTTTTGAGACACAGACAGAAAGGGACACGATGGGGGTGAAGAACATGCAGTTTATATCAAGTTCGGAATAATTTGTAATGTAAGGCAAGAATCTTGGCAACTTACGTTCCAACCGGTCAGATGGTTTCATTCGAGTGGGTGGAGGGAGTAAAGGAGCACCTCTTCTGAGGAGTCTTCAGAAAAGAAACAATAAAAACATAAAAGAATAAATACATTGATATATTCATCAGTTTAATAACTTGTTCAGGAAAGGGCACAGAAGGGAATGCACTGATGGAACAGGTAAGGACGAAAAGGTGAATAATCCAATCGAGGGAAGTTAAACTTCTTGTGATTTCAGCTGCATCGCGATGACCATGTTAATAAGTTATCTTCCCACCAAAGTTATAATTACAATGATCTCCACAACTAAGAACATTCTTCTTCATCGAAGGAAGTATAAACAGCAATGTTTATAAAAGAACAAGTGGCAAAATGTATCTCAGTTTAACGTCCCAATCTTGGGGTTTGCTGTCTTTACACCGAGTGTGGTCACCGCAACTGCCCAAAGTATTGAAGAATGCTTACCTGTTGAAGGTCCTGCATGTGGTATGACCTGTCAACATCGTGATGTTTCTGCTGTTGCTGTTGCAGCCCCTCAGTAACATGTTGCTTGTGTTGCTGTTGCAGCCTGTGATCACAATGAGGGTTCTGCTTTTCCTTCAGCCCCTCAACACCGTGCTGCTTCTGTTGTTGCTGTTGCTCCTTTCGACCCTGTTTACCCTTAAGAACTTTAGACCCCACATGACCCTTTCAACTCCTATATATCCTTTGACCTCTTTGACATTTATACCCGCAGATCCTTGAGACCCGTTGAGACCCCATAGATCCATTTGATCCTTTTTTTGTTAGAGCCCGTATGACCTTTACACCGTTTGAACTGCTTCGACCCCTTAAGAACCCTTTACACACCACACAAACATCCAAAAAGTCTTTTTGCAACAGAGACTACTCTTTTCAGCAGGTGATATGCAAACTCGTTCCTCCCAGAGGGTGGTAAACTGTGCTGATGACCTTGTCTCATCGAAAACTACTTGGAAAACTGCAACTGAAATGAAATCAGATTCCTGGAATTTGTACAACACAAAATAGAGCCTCTCCCCCTCCTCCCCTGCGAACCTGGTGTTCCTGTCCTCAATTGGAATCGTCATTTGAACAAAGACATTCATCGTCCCCATCCTCACAATGACATCCGTCATCGTCACAATCACATCCATCATCATCGTCACAATCACATTCGTCGTCTCCATCGTCGCAATCACATTCGTCGTCATCGTCGCAATCACATCCGTCGTCTCCATCATCACAATCACATTCCTCGTCTTCTGAATCAAATCTCTCATCATCATCATCTTCCACTTCTTCCACATCTTTATCCTCCCCATCAGGCTCATCTTCTCCATCAACTTTCTTGTCCTTTCTGTGAACACACAAGAAAAACCAGAACTTCGTTTGAGAGAACATTTCTCTGTGTAGCACAAATGTATCAATCAGAGGACCACCAGAGATATAAACTCCAATAACAACATATTCATCAGTAGAGAGGTCCATCGGGATCATCGTTTGCTGTTCTTAATTTGAAGATCAATAATAAAATGAAGACTTGTGAAGAGCTTTACCGGAACCGTTTGTTCATCCATAAATAAATCGCACAAAGCGAGTTGATGATAAGTATCACCATGGAGATGATCCCAACAGCAAACTCAAATCTCCCCCAAAGCGACACGAGTTGTCCAACGTCCATCGGACCGAAGATGGAACCTTCCCCAAAGATCTGTGGACACGGATATAACAAGTTTAATCAATTAATATTACTTCAATGAAAACAGGAATCAATTTCCTTCATAACAATCCTTAAATAGGATCCTTTCAAACTGAAATTGAAACACGACGTTCTGACCATAGGCCCAGTAAACAAATCAAACATTCCAGAACAGGTGTGGTTTCCTTGTAACAAGATTTAAGAGAACAATTGTTCACATCGTAATCAAACCGTCATAATTTCTTGAATATCACAATCTGCTCCGTTCCTTTAACTTCCTTTTCATTCTCATCAATGGGATCTTTAAACCTTTATCCTCCGTCCATCAGGGAAGGTCTTTCTCTTCGTTTCCCACTTACCTGGTAAGACTTCTTTATAGTCCAGACTCCTGGACGCACTTGCAGGTGCGATGGAAACATATCCTCTTGAAATTCTTTGAAAAAACTCAAGAGCACAACAAGGTACGACCACATCGTAGCAGCGAATGTGGCAGAATGGTCGAAATGTTCAAAAAGGTGAACACACAATGCATCCCACCGATTGTCTTTGTGACGCTGCAAGCATTGTTGTCATGGTAACCCCATTGCATTCCAAACGAACCCATTTCAGTTTTCATTGTATCATCATCCCATGTATTATATGTAATTATATTATGGTTTGTAATATTTGTGTACATGTTGGCCTGAAAGTCGTTTTACCCCTCACCAGAAAAGCATTCATTCTTAAACTCTTGAAATACAGGTTTTATTGTGCAGCACTGTAATTATTATATAAAAGAAACACTTTTTGTCTTTGTTTGTGCTCCATCAGTATGGAGATGATCAACATCAATATCTTGAATGCATCCACATTATAATGTTCAGCACTGTTTGCATTCTCAATCAAATGCTGTCCAATAGCAGATGCACACGATGTTGGGATTGATGCTGGGACCTTCCTTCAAGCCCGTACCGGCTGTATTTGTGTACCAATAGTGTTTTTCCTGATGGACAAAGGGACGTGATGTTTGATTCTATCAGTTGGAATCTGGGCAGTTCTGCCTCCATACCAAGCATCACAGCGGCACTTGAACTCATCAATAATCTATCTCTAATTCCAGCAATCTGTGTGTGTGTCTGTCTGTATGTCTGTGACGGCCGTTTCTCGACGACCGCCGGTCCGATCGGATTGGAACTTGCCAGGAATATTGCCGGGACGCCGCAGATGTGCCTTTTCGAGGTTTGATATCGATCGGATAAGCGGTTCCCAAGTTACGGCCATTTATCTGTCGGCCAATGACAAGGCACGGTGCCATGACGTCACATTTTTTTTTTTGCACGATCGACGGTCCGATCTGACTGAAACTTGCCAGGAATATTGCCGGGGCCCGCGGATGTGCTTTTCAAGGTTTGATATTAATCGGACGAGCGGTTCCCAAGTTACGGCCATTTATCTGTCGACCAATGACAGGGCAACACAATTCTTCTTCGTTTGATATGACGTCAAAATTGACGCGAGGGACCTGAGTATGTTTCCCAAGTTGTGGCCATTTATGATACGGTTGGTCCAATGTAATTGACATGATGCCCCAATCCAGTCATCGTTTACGCACCGACGCGCCCGCCCTTACGGGCCCGTACTCGTATTGCTAAATTTTAAGGCAGGCAGAACATCCTTCTTAACTGCAGGAATCAGATGTCGAGAGGTGAAAATCACTCTTGGACAAACAGCGAGATACATGTTTGAGATGCATCTTTTGATTTGTTCCTCATATCTTTTCGTTCAAGAGATGCATTCAAATATTGAGGAGAGGACGAAGTACATCACATCTCTGAATACCAGAAGTAGCATTTATCTATTCCATGGACCCTGTGTTATGTCGGCAAACAGACTTTGTCCACTCTCTTTGCGTATTTGTGCAAAGAAGAAGAAGAACACGAACTCGTCTCACGATCACAGATGTTGATGAAGAGGATTCTGAAACAGCCTCAGGGGCTCTGTCTCAGACTTGGCAACCTCCAACTGGAGAGCTGAACACTGAACTGAAAGCCTTGTGGTTTTCTTTTAGTCTGTTTTATGGTAATGTCCTTCAAATGTCTCAACTGATTAACTTTCTTTTTTAATTTCTGCACAATAAAACCTCTCTGTTAAAAGAGTTTAAGAACAAATGTTTACGTCTTGTGGGGTTTGTAAGGGAAAGACTCAAAAAGGGTGTGGATGGGGAAATTAATGGGGTGAGGCCAGCATGAGGATTGAGTTTAGAAATTGAGCTGTTAATGTTAAAATTGTGGTTTCCGTTATGTTGGAGTTCAAGTCAATACCACCCATCATTTCAATGATGGGGATACTAAAGGGGGGAGGGAGAAAAAGAGGGGGAGAGAGAGAGAGAGAGAGAGAGAGAGAGAGAGAGAGAGAGAGAGAGAGAGAGAGAGAGAGAGAGAGAGAGAGAGAGAGAGAGAGAGAGAGAGAGAGAGAGAGAGAGAGAGACAGAGAGAGAGACAGAGAGAGAGACAGAGAGAGAGACAGAGACAGAGACAGAGACAGAGAGAGAGAGAGAGAGAGAGAGAGAGAGAGAGAGAGAGAGAGAGAGAGAGAGAGAGAGAGAGAGAGAGAGAGAGAGAGAGAGACAGAGAGAGAGACACAGAGAGAGAGACACAGAGAGAGAGAGAGAGAGAGAGAGAGAGAGAGAGAGAGAGAGAGAGAGAGAGAGAGAGAGACACAGAGAGAGAGAGCGAGAGAGAGAGAGAGAGAGAGAGACAGAGAGAGAGACACAGAGAGAGAGACACAGAGAGAGAGAGAGAGAGAGACAGAGAGAGAGAGAGAGAGAGAGAGAGAGAGAGAGAGAGAGAGAGAGAGAGAGAGAGAGAGACAGAGAGAGAAAGAGAGAGAGAGAGAGAGAGAGAGAGAGAGAGAGAGAGAGAGAGAGAGAGAGAGAGAGAGAGAGAGAGAGAGAGAGAGAGAGAGAGAGAGAGAGAGAGAGAGAGAGAGAGAGAGAGAGAGAGGTATAGAGAGAGAGAGAGAGAGAGAGAGGTATAGAGAGAGAGAGAGAGAGAGAGGTATATATAGAGAGAGAGAGAGAGAGAGAGAGAGAGAGAGAGAGAGAGAGAGAGAGAGAGAGAGAGAGACACAGAGAGAGAGAGAGAGGAGGGAGGGGGAGCGATGGGGAAGGGAAGACAGTGTGATGTGAGAGGAAGGGAAGGCAGACGTGCGGTGGAGCAATAATTACCACCCAGAAGCGTCCAGGGAAAAACTCCAGGCGTTTCTCGAGCCAAGCTGAAAGAGACAAACACTGCTTGAACACATCCGGAGAAAAACCCTGCCCAGACACATCAAGAGACAAACACCATCCAGATATGTCCAGAGACAGAGACAGAGAGAGAGACAGAGAGAGAGAACGAGAGAGACAGAGACTTTTGACTCCTTTTATTATAAAAATACAAAAATAAACCAAAGGAGAAAAAACAAAAACAGGTTTCAAAGAGAAAATCAGCAAAGTCAAAGAAACACCAAAAAAAGCAATTCAAAACTAGAACGGGCACTCAGTGGAGCGCATACCTTCGCGAACGCTACATTTTGCCCCCCCCCCCCAGAAACCGTTGATTGTGAGGGTATTTCATTCAGTACCACATCTGCCATCTCATATGTGGAATGATGGCTTAAAAACACTAAATTTCCTGTGTCATATCGTATATCACAAGATTGGGCATTGAATTCACAACATTTTGGCATTGGTTGCATGCAAATTGGATAAGAATCGACCGCACTTTGGCAAAATGACGATTTTGACCTTTTCCTGACCTCGACCATGACCTTTGTACTCTTAATTTTGTAATTGGTATTCGAATGTGGGGAACAGAACAGTCAATATTTTCGTGTTGGTTTCATGCAAATCGGATAAGAATTGACCTTGTTATGACTAAAACCGCACATTTTGCAATGTCGTGACCCCCTCCTGACCTTTGACTCCCAACCGCGAATAAGGGTTATTACGTCATTGTGTCATGTCAGATCACAAGATGTGGCATTGAATTCTGAACATTTTGGCATTAGTTGCATGCAAATTGGATACAAATTGACCGCGCTATGGTAAAAAGACGATTTTGACCTTTTCATGACTTTGACCTTGACCTTTGACCCGATCGCTCCCAAAATCTAATCAAATGGTCCTCGGATAATAACCAATCATCCCACCAAATTTGCTGCGATTCAGTTCAATACTTTTGGAGTTAACAAGCATTAAAAATGCGAATAACAAACAAACAAACAAACACATATTAACCAAAAAATAAATAAAAACAGCGATCAAAACATAACCTTCGCAACAAAGTTAGCGAATGTAACAAAGAAAATTCCAAGGACACAAGGAAAGAAAACACTACACGTAAATTTCTCATACATTTTCCTTTACATTGCACATCTTGAGGCGCTGTCACACCTTGACGATTTAGCCAGCGTATGCCGACTTATGAAAAATTTGTCTGAAACGCTGGCACACGTCGAATACGTCATGGGTAAGTTTTGTACATGTTAAGAGCACGCTGAAAAACACTGCCAAACATCGTCGTACGCTGGCTTTCATCGTTGTACTTTGCGGTTGTCCTCAAATTTTAGCACGTATGCCAGCGTATGACTCGCACGTTCCGCTACGCTGACCATAAGTTGTCGGCACGTTTTGCGATCGTTGACACATGTCGACACACGTTACTTGTAAGTTTCTCACAAGTCGAAACACGTCGAGGTCATGTTTAGCGTACCCGAAACTTATTTATAACCGATGAGTAACGTGTTGTGGGCACGTTGCACGATCGTTGCTCACACGTCGAAGCACGTCACGTGAAAGTTACTCAAAAGTCCAAACACGTCGAGGTCATGCTTAACGTACCCAAAACTTATTTCTTACCTCTGAGTAACGTGCTTTGAACCGATGTGTAACGTACCTCCAACGCAGATTGACGTATTTGATCGACGTCTTCCGGACGACCACAGTACTTACTGAACGCGTTTCTAATTTACAGCTTCCGTATCATGGCGTATTGGCAGCGTTTAAAAAAAAACAACAAAAACAACAATAATTTCCAATATTTCGTCACGTGCCGTTACGTCACGTCCGATTGCCTCTTCAGTTTGCTCATGTCTTATTCTTAGTTCCTCCTCTGTGAATATTTGCTGTTTGAGGATATTATCACGTCGACGTCGAAACTTAAAAGCAAATGTCTGAATATGTTTTAAAATTCGTGATAGACTAAAAAAAAAAAACAATAAAAAAAACAACAACAACAACAACTTCAGATATTTCGTCACGTGCCATCACAGAGCCAAGGAGAAAAAAAGAATACAAGTTTCGGGTATACTAAACATTACCTCGACGTGTTTCGACTTATGAGTAACTTGCAAGGAACTTGTGTCGACGTGTGTCAACGATCGCATATCGTGCCGAAAACTTATTCCCAGCGATATGTGCAGCGTGCTCTGCCTAAGTTAAACTATCGTTGGGCAGAGGTTGTGAACGCCGACAACAGGCTAAGCATTCGTTGGTAAAAGTTATCTATCAGACAACGAAACGTTCTGTGCCCGTTACTAATATGTCATGCATACGACCAACACGTTATGAATACGACCAAAACTTTAAAAAAACATCAAAATTTCAGCGTACGCCAACGTTTTGCATACACTTTTATACATTGCCATTGCTGGCGAAATCGTCAAGGTGTGACAGCACCTTTACCAACACACCAAGTTTCAACAAAAGTTTTCATATTTTCATTATTTCTGTAATAATTAAATTCTAGTTTCAAACGAGTTGAAACCAGGGATTGGAAATGCAAAATCACGTTACATTGCTCAAAATGTTTGCCTTTCATTTTGGCTTTCCTTGACAGGTAGATCGCTAACTTTGCCTCCGATAGAACATAGTTCAAAAACATTAACAACTTTTCAGTATCGGAATTGACTCTGAGGCCAAAAATAAATAACCGGAGTGAAAAGGGGACATTTACCCGATGAAATATATCGTTCAATCAAAGAGAAATGGGGCACAATCGTTACACAATCAATATATCCATGGGACAAATCTCAGTGATCTTACAACAGGGACAAAGCACTGAAACAGCAATATCAATTCGGTTGACAAAGGTGTTTGTTGGCAGTGACCAGTGACAGGTCCCCCAAACAAACGGACGCCAACGTTGTCAGACGGAATGAAAACCCGTGAAAATGAAAACAAAAACAGCTAAAATTGATGAAAAAGCGGCCAAAATTGAAACCAACAGAGTAATTACGGTCGCAACAGCAAATATAACCGAAACCAACACGTTTATTATGCACGCAAGAACGGTCGTGACGGACACAAGAACGGTCAATCCCGAAATAGAACGGTGGGGAATGGAAGCAACATCGTTTATTTCCGTCGCGAAACGGCGGAGACCGAAGCGAAAGCGATTAATTCCGGTTACCATAACGTGGAAAACATGGCGGCTTGAAAAGTTCTTGAAGTTATGGTAAGTTAACTTTAACGTCGTCTGCCTTGAATATATCATGTCTGTAAATGAAAACCCGTTTGTGGTACGGGATATTATACAAGCAGCGATAAATGCGCCCTCTTGACTTAATGTGTGGCTGACATTTCGTGAAATTCGTGTACCCGTGCTGCAGCGATCAGTGACGAATGATCATTTATATTTACACGAGGTGAAATTTGATAGTCATAATAAATTGCGAATTCCAAGAAAATAAAATATGAAGTAAAAACTGCAAAAAGATCCCATACACGAACTCCTATGTTGAACTGGGCATACACAACTGGCGATCCTTCACTCGGGGGCTCGAAATACAGGCAAACCAAACATTATCATCAAAACAAAATCCGGTTTAATAAATTGTTAAAACTACATCAGGTACTCCCCACTATATATTATCTATATTACATTCATGTTCGAGGCACAAGCACTAAAATTTTACATTCCGTAACAGGTCGTTCGACTGCATCCGCCATCTTGTTCGCACTACAGTAACCGGAATGAACCGCTTTTGTTTCGCTCTCGGACGTTTCGCGACGGAAATAACCAATCTTGCTTCTGTTCCCCACCAATCTATTTCGGGATTGACCGTTCTTGTGTCCGTCACGAACATTCTTGTGTGTGGAATAAACGTGTTGTTTTCGGTTATATTTGCTATTGCGACCGTAATTAGTGTGTTGGTTTCAATTTCGGCCGCTTTTTCATTAACTTTCGGTGTTTTTGCAACAAGAATGACGGGTTTTCATTCCGTCTGACAACGTTGGCGTCCGTTTGTTAGGGGGGCCTGAGTGAGCAAGTCTCCATTGCAAGTCACCTGATCTTTTTGTTATTGGTGTGCAATACATCGATTCCCATACAGGTTCAGAAGGGGTGGCATATGTCAAAAGCGTTTTCCATCTCAGTACTCCAACTGCAGAGGTATTTATAATCATAACAGAAAGACAAAAACGATAAATTGATTGACTGTCAAGATTACTAAATAAACAGGAAGCAATACTGACTGGAGATGGAGTAACCCCAGCGAATTGGACAAGTAAGCTCGGAAGTGAAGGCTTATGGGGTGTCCATTGGACCTCCGTACTCCACTGCAACCCAAGTTTAAAGGATGTACGGATGACATCGACAACTACTTTCCCGACAGCTCTTAACGACCTGGTGCCAGTGATTTCAGCAATTTCTTTAACAGACTTCAAGCAACAATTGGATGCGTCGTGAAGATGCCAAACATATTTGATACCAGCTGAAATGAAGTTTTGTAAAAAGCAATGGCTTTTGGGAACATTGGGAAAGAGTGGGTTGAGGAATAGAGGTTCTCCCACAAACATTTTGATGTCATACAAATTCCTCTGGTGGGTCACCACGACTGCTTGCCAAGCATTCAACAGACTCTGGTAAAACAGAGGAAGGTGAGACGTGTCAATCTTTTTTGACTAAATTCGGAACAACTCAAGGCCGTAGCCGAGCAATCCAGCTTGTCTCAATATTCATTGTGCTCTGGGGTGCCAGGGCCGTTTTTCCACATTGATCGCTCGTTGTATCCACTTCAGCCGAAAGGCCATCAGACCACACTTTAAGTCAATGAGCCCTTAGCCACCATCAGACAAGGGGTGACAGAGTAAATCTGACCGCAACCAATGATAACCATTCCAGAAAAAATTAACCAGTATCTGTTGATTCTCTTGAAGCAAGCTGTGTGGTGGCTGTTAACAGATGAATTTGTGTCACAAGACAGAGGTTTTATTGTGCACAAAACATTTTTGGCCACAGTGGGCTCCGAAATTGGATACGCAGCCACAAGGGTGTTTGATCCCTGGGCTGGATTCGGACAAGGGAGAAACTGGGAAGCGGGCCACCGGGAAAGTGATCCCCCTGGTAAATTTCGACGGGTCAGGGAGCATTGAAGCTTTTCTGACGCAATTTGAGTGTATTTCCCGACTAAACGGGTGGAATGAGCGGGAACATACAGGGAATTTGGTGCAACGTTGCGAGAACCAGCCGCAGATGTGTTAAACGTGATCGCGGAGGGATGTTGACCAGCTCCCACATTTGCGAGGCGTTGAGCCGTCGGTTTGGGTTTGCAGCAATCTGTGATCTGGTGCGGGCCCAGCTCCAGCACCGCAGATTAAAGCCGGGTGAGACAGTGCAGGAGCTGGCACAGGACATTTACCAATCAGTCAGGATCGCGTATCGGGACCTTACAGTGGAGGCATGGGACAGACTGGCACCAGAGAAATTTTTAGCTGCTCTTCCTGACCCTGAGGTCCGAGCGCTCGTGGAGCTCCAGGATCCACCCACCGTGCACCGAGTGCGCGGCCAGGCTGGCCTCATGGAGGCGGCCGGGTCGGGTGCCAGAGAGGCCATCGGTGACGATCCGACAGGCGGAGATCCAGGATCAGGGAGGGGGCTGGGAGAAATTGGCATTACCCAAATGTTTCAGGAATTTTTCCAGAAACTGTCAAGTTTGATAAAGGGGAATCCGGTAGTTGGTGCGCCAAAGCGGCAGGGTCCAGCCCAGCCAATAGAGCAATTCGATTATGGCCGAAGGGGTCCGGAACCAGAAGAGACATTTCACCGATACTCATATGGACCTTTTATGGGGAGTTGTTTCCGGTGCGGGCGAAGAGGACACATGCAACGACATTGCCGGTACCCGGCGATGGAGGGACCCTCCAATAGACTTTTAGACTCGGAGAGGGTGAATCCTCCTGCTGAACCGCCAGGTCTATCCGAGATGCCCTTTCATAGGTCGGGTCCGGAGATCACTGTCGGGGGTCGGGGAGACTAGATTGGGCTGAGCAGATACGGCCATGCTCGGCTGCTGACATTGTGGCGAAGTGCCTCCTTTGGTGAAAAAAAAATGAATTGTAGGAAAATTGGCATGGGTTTGTAAGTTCTGCTGGGTTTTAGAGTGACAATAGGGACAATGGGTAATTGGTAACAAAGCGGGCACGAGTGGCTGTCCAATGGCTGGTGCGTGGATCGGGTGAGGAGAAGTGCTGTGTGAGTTGCTTCAAGTTAAGAAGTGAAATGTATGGTGCACACGTTGATTTTTTATTGGACATGGTGTGGTAACAGGGAAGGTCATGGTCGGTGAAGTGTTAGAAATGCAGGTGTCACATGTAAGGCCGATGGGGTGGGGGAGTCATGTGGTTTTGTGGGTGGGGATTATGTGCTTGTCCACAGGGATTGCTGAAGCTCACGGTGAGCGGGAATGGGGAGCCCCCTTTATGGAGATTCACCCCTGGTGGCTAACGGTGACAGTGTCTGGAGGCAACTGGGAGAGGGTCTGGTTGGGCGACCAAGGCGGGTAGGACCTTGGCGACCCAGGAAGGCCAGACGAGCCAGTGAGACCCCTTCCAGTGTGTTGTATGGGGTTAGAGCTGATGGCTACCGGGGGGGTGGGAATCAAAGGTAGCGGGGCGGAGAAACGTCTGGGTTGGACTAAAGCTTACCTGTGGGCATGGTTGCACCTGAGATGCCCCCATCATCTTTTTGTAACCCACCCTACGGCCATGACGGGGTTCAGCCTGCATCATTAAAATGGGGACCATGACCTAGAAATGTGATGATTACCATGGTGTGAGTGTTGTGAAGATGTGTGAGTCCCACTCGATCCCGCACAACTTGACATGTGCAGCAAGGGCATGATGTCCGCATAATATTGGGGCAAGCAAATTTGAAAATTGGCTCCCCAGGTAACGCTGGGTCTATTAGCATCCACTGGGGGAGGCGGTCAAGTGTAAATATCCCATGAATAGTGTCGTGAAGGCTTAGAGTAGGAATGTAAAGTATAAGTGTTGTGTTTTTTTTTGCGGAACCTTTTGTTTCCCCTCCCCAGATCACTGGAAGAGTGTTGGGCAAGAGCGATGATCCAGAGGATGGAGTGCAACTTCGCTCAGTGCTCTCAAGTGATAAAATAAAATAAAATAAATAAATAAATAAAAATGAATGATTGTTTAGGTAAGGATAAGGCCATAAGGGGGTAGTACATTAAGCAGGATAGGTAAGTTAGCTGCGACTCGCTGCCCATTGCCCCTCCTACTTTATTTCGTTAGGTTAATTAGGTGTGAGTCAGTAAGTGTTAAGGCTGGTACGGTAGCGCCTGTGATATACCTTGCAGGAGCTGCGGTACCAGAGGAGGGGGCAGTGTGACGTTTGAGGGGGGGGGGTATGCATTCAAAGGGTAATTAGGATGTTTAATTAGGTATGCCATGCTGTTCAAGTGTACCAGGATCTCGATGTAATAAGTAGCAATTCAGTGGTGATAAGTTGTCTTGTAAATGTCCATTTCTTCAAGGGGGAAATTATAATTGTCACGTAATTAGATAGGGACACGTGATAGGGTAAGTGTGTCTGCGTAAACCCCTTTTAGTATTCTCTGGAGGCTTGCTGTGACGTCACAGGACAGTGCTGCGGATGGCTCCGCCCGGTGATCACGATTGGCGGAAGGCGACGGCGCAGGGCCAATAAAACGGCTCGATTGGAAGTGACGAGGATGGGAGGATAAAAAGGCTCTGTTCGGGGAAAGGTGAAGAGGAAGAAGATCGGTACCGAAAGACTGTTTTGGTGGAGGTTGTTGTGCTGGGAGCGTGCTGTGTTGTTACGCTGATTCGGCCCTGGTTTGATCGTGTCTTGGAGCCTTGCTGAGCCTCGTGCCTCACCTTGGTTGGCTCTGGGGTTCTGCTGGCTCGGAGTACGGGGTCGAACGGCGGGCGGACCTGCCTCCCTCCCCTGCTCGCAATTTGGCGCCAGAACTGGTTCCCTGGCGGCTGTGAGCGGACTTGGGCCAAGACCAGGAGGTCGACAGCACCACGGTTTCTCCTGCCCCCTGACGAGAGCAAGGCCAGCTCGTCCGACGCCAATCCAGAGAATGTTGCGTCCACACCACGGTCCAGCCTGACCACCAGGAATAGCTACGTTTTGTGTGTGTGTGTGTGTGTGTGTGTGTGTGTGTGTGTGTGTGTGTGTGTGTGTGTGTGTGTGTGTGTGTGTGTGTGTGTGTGTGTGTGTGTGTGTGTGTGTGTGTGTGTACCTGGCGCCTTAGAGGGTTTGAGATTTGTATATTCATTGGAATTGGCTGTGTTTTCCCCACGCCCGAACCCACACCACCATCCCGTCGAATCGCCCCGGATCCCTCTTCTTGCCGAGTGTTATTTCTGGTTAGAGAAAATAAACGTTATCAACTCAGTAAAAAGCGATTCATGCCACCTTCCTCGTCCCGTTTGCGGTAGAGCGATTAGAACCGCCATCTTTGGGTTATAAATAAATAAACCGCCTCCATCGTTTCGGCTCATTCTACGTTGGCGGGACTGTTCAAGTCCCGTGGACGTCACAATATAAAAGTGATCAATGCAATCAAAAGCCTTTTTGACATCAAGGAAAATCAAAAAAAATTCCACTGGAAGTCCGTCGATTCCAGGGGCTTTTCCACATTCAAAGCTGTTCAGAGCCATGTTGAGTTCCTCCAGGGAAAGCGGTTTTTCAAGAGCTTGACGCTGACCACAACTCAAAGAAGGAACATGATTTGTCATCTCATCAACACAATCTTTAAACACAGATTCATTCGCAAATAAATCAGAAAAATAATTTTTCACAAGCCGACCAACATCACTTTCATTTTGTATAATAGTGCCTTGAGCATCCAACAAGGAGTAAAATATGTCTTTGGGATTTCTTTACCCCTTCTCAATGGAAAAACCTTGTATTTGGGGAGTCAGAAAACTTCACATTTTGGATTCCGAGTCGAACTGACATCCCCATGACTTTTTCATGAATCAATTCTCTGAGATAAGCTCTTTTTTCGTATAATAGCCGAAGCTCTCTGTCATTTTGAGCTTTAGCAAAGTCTTCCTCCAACTGCGAAATCTCAGTTTCCAAGAGTGAAACAGCAATTTTACTCTTGCTCCGAGAAAAGGACCGATAACATTGAGAGAAAACACGAATTTGAGCTTTTGCGTTGACCCACCATAACTGGATAGAAGCAGAGGAAGGTTTGCTTTGGATAAGTTTTTCCCAAAACCTATCAAAAGCATCATTAAAAATAACATCCTCCAACAGGCTGGTATTCAAGGTCCAATACGCACTTTTTGTAGTAACTCAGAAGAGGATAAACCAAGCACTACCAAGTGATGATCAGAGAAAATGGAAGGAAAGATGTTTCAAGACATGAGGACATTTCTAAAAGTAGAGTTAATGTACCATCTATCCAACCTTGCAAGTGTTATCAGCACGTTAGCACACCGGCACAATGTACACCGAAATGCTGTACGGTGCTGCATACACCAAGCATCGAGAAGACCAAGTGATGAAAAACAACAAGATATGTGTTTATGAGATTCAGGATGTGGTTCTGGTGTATTCCTATCTAAATTAGGTTCAAACGTGCAATTGAAATCTCCTCCGATACAAATACAGTGATCAAAGACAAAAGTATGGAAGTAATAAGCCAGATGTGCAAAAAAAACAAACAAAAAAAAAAAACTTTACGAGCCCCGCTTTCACGAGGAGCATAGATATTAAGTAAGGTGAGGTTAAATCCTTGATACATGAACTCCAATGATGCCAAGTGTCCTTTAACTATTTAAAGGAAACCATACGAGTCAGGAACAAAACCTGGACAAAGCATAAAGGCAACACCCGCCGAGACAGAAGACAAATTACTGAAGAAACAAAGCCCCTTGTTAAGGCAGAGCCAGTCAGACTGTGAAGTCTGTTGTGTGCGTTTCTTGCAACAAACAGACATCTACATGTTTCCGAAGCAACGAGTTTTTAACTTGGATCCGACGCAAATGGTGAGCACCAACCCCCATTCATGTTTAAGGTGCCAAAAAGCACTTCGTTCCTTTTCATCCTGTATCAGGGGGGTTTGGCAGCTGTTGAGAACATTCTAAACCTGCTTATGTAAGAAACTTCCTCAGTCTGTGAATTTGTGGTTTCGTTATTTCAAAATCTTTGGAGATCCTAATTATACACTTTGCAGTCTGCATGAAGGAAAGCAAGTCAGGAAAATGTTGATGAATGATGACATTCCGCTGCCTAAACATCCCATTCAGAAAGGATACTGTTGCGGGTCGCGCCCGCCGGCGTGCGAACGGCCACGTAACTCGAATCGCGGCACGTCGCCCACCGGACGGACAATTCTGTCGTGACCTTCTCGGACTAACGCCGGGAGCTAGTCATGGGTGGGCCTTTCGGCCTCACCACGATCGTGCCAATCGGCCCCCCGCGTGGGATAGGGTTGTTCGCCAAACTCGACCTACCTAAGTACCCACGCGGAGGGTAGACCGGGCGATCGCACCTCGCCGCAGGTCGACTCTGGACACGGGCCACTTAAGCGACCCGTTCCGTACTATCGGGATAACCGAGCAGTGTTATCGTCGGCCTCGACGGTTCCGATTAATTATTGGGCGTATTAAGCCCACTACCAACCCTTTACGTGAAGCAAGATGGAGATTCAATTAAAGAAAAGACGAAGCGAAACGGGAAAACAGTTCAACATGAGGCACATTTATTCCACGGCACACGGAGAGCACACATATACAATTACAACAATTACGCACCAAAAGCAGATGTAACAAAAGAAACACAACAATGCAGATCTACAACCGACGACGCGAGCACACGGCAACACTTACACAGTTTTACTTTAAAGACGGCGCCAACAACACATTTACTCAAAAGCGAAAGAAAAGGGCCACCCTCAAAGACAAGGGGGCAGACGGGGCCTGTGGGCCGCGAGACCGGGTGGATCCTACCCGTGTCTTTGTGATGAGCCGCAAATGTGGCGGCGTGGCGGTGCCCCGACTCCGCGCTCCTTCACGGGTTTCGTTGGCGCTGCTTGGAGTGGGGTGGGAACGGGGCCCCCTTTTCGCACTATCTCAGCGCGGCGGGGGAAAAAGGGGGGAATTGTTGATGCTCTGGGGAAAGAAGATAGCTGGCTTGCTTGGGTCCCGCGACGAGCGACTCCACTGCGAGCTCGTCGCCGATCGCCGTCTTCCTTGCCTCGGACCCGAGCTATCCGGTCCCCTCCGCAATTCTCCTCAGCCGTCTGCAGCAAATCACCTCGACCGCGCTCCAGGCTCCAGGCTTCCTCTCTCTGCAGCTCCCCGACAGACTCCGAACCCCGACAGACTGCCACTCTCCAGACCCGACTTGACTCACGGCTCCACAGACTGCTCCTCTGCAGACCGACTTGACTGCCTCGACCACACTCTGCCGCTGCCACACTCTGCTCTCCAAAACTGACTTGACTCGCTCCGCGCTCGGCGCTTGATAGTCCGGCAGGAGAACCCATATGCAAATTTCTGGATCAGAACGAGCTCGGGGGTGGAGCCACGCTCGCCCATTGGACGGAGAAAAAGGGGCGTGAGTCTCCCCCTGATCCTCGAATTTGCAAATCCTGATTCTACTCCGACGCACCTGGAGGTGGGGCCAAACCGCCCCGTGCTTGCTGATTGGACGGATCAGAAGTGGGCGTGTATCATTCCTGATCCGACTTCTCCTCGGAAAGGCTGCACTTTGCACCCGCGGCTCGGCGCGCGTCCCGCACGAGGCCAGGACAGCCTGACGCTCGGTGCCCACAAGTGGTGCGGGAATGGCCGCAGAAGGAGAGGCGAAGGTGGTGGAGGGTTGAAAGTGGTGGTCCATGTCCATGGCGACGTTTGGAATGGCGGTGATGCGATGTTTGCGGGAGCGAGTTGTGAAGGTAAAGGTCGTGGCTGTTGGCCTTGTTGTTGTTGTGAAGCGGCGTTGCGGTCGGTGGTTGTTGTGTGATGGCGGTTGAGACGTGGTTGGTTCAAAATAAAAATAGAACAGAAAAACGGCCATCTTAAAGGGTCACAGCCCGAATGAATCACATTTATTCCCTCTAAACAACGGGTTTGGGGCTAACCACACATGTACTTGCAGAGATATCTCACCCACGGGACCTGAATGGTGGTTTGCGAATTTCCTCAACCGCAACACTACCCAATCCCCTTTTTACAGACTCGTCCCGAGTCGTCAAATTCTCGTGTGCCATCATGTGTAGTTCTCCCCTAGTACGTTTTACCTACAGATCCCTGAGTGCGACATTCATGGTATTCGTGTCCCCAAAATAAATAACCTGAGGGCTGAGTAACTAACTAAACAAACCCACTCACACAGACGACTTAAATAAAATTGCCGGCGCTAAGACAGACATGCCGGGGGTGCACTCATATGTACAGTACATCTTAACCTTAACTTATAAATTTTACACTAAACCATGGCCCACGATCAATGGACTCTGCAAAAAGAAAGCAGTTAGCAGGGAGCCAGGCTGCTCACATGCAGTCTCTGGCTCAAGCAATGCAGGTGACAGGGAACGTGGCCGGCTGCTCACACGCAGTCGTAGGCCTCCCCTTTTGAAATGAACGCAGTGAACCACAACAGTGCATGGGCTGCACAAACGCAGTCTCCTGGTGCGGCTGCCCGCAAGGCAGTCCCTGCAGAACACTGAACGGGCACTGACGCAAGCAACAAAACGGTGCATGGGCTGCACAAACGCAGTCTCCGTGCCAGCTCAAGTGGCACATGCAATGAACACAACGGATGGATGGATGGATGGATGAATGGATGAATGGATGAATGGATGGACGCAAACACGGTGCACGGGCCGCCACTGCAGGCCCGTGTTGTAGCTGCCAACAGGGCAGTTCTCGCAGCTTGCAAACTGTTGCTTCCTGATCCTGGCGCACATGGGAATGAACAGGGAGGGGGGGGGGGGCAAAGCAAAATTGAACGGGGCTGGTGAACATGGGCAGTGGGCATGGCATGGCAAAGGCAGCAGGCAAACACAGCCTGCAGAACCAGGCCGCTGCAGGCAAGCACAGCCGGCAGACGAACTGGTCGGCACAGGCCTTGCAGAAAACAGCTGCAGACGATCCGGCCGGTACAGGCCTCGCAGCAAAACACAGCTGCCGATGAAGTAGGCCGGCCTTTGCCTTGCAGTGGAGGTTGGTGGAGGGAGTGCGGTGGTGCTGGCCACTCGGAAGGCATGCTCGGACCTACCCTACGGTCTCCCTCCCAACCTATCGCCTTTGCCTGTCACTGTCCATACCCACCCCCTTAATTTGTGAAACCCAATTTAGCCCCAACTTATTTTTTTTTTTGTTTTTATGTTTACTTCCCCACTATAAATCGTCCCCTAACCCCCTAAACTGTCCTTGTTCGGCTCACCTATCGTCAACTAGCCTTCTCCCAACCCCTACGTTCCCTTCCCGGAGGGGAACAAGGGAGAGCTAGCATCCTGTGTCGAGGCCCAATGAAGCCTCAAGATGGCCTCCCCAGACTTCAGCGATCTACAACACAAAGTGGGTCCAGCGGCCCACAACGAGAGCGAGGGGATGGATGGTGCGGAGGGGTACACTTCCTAATCTACCCTAACCATTAACTCTTAAACTACCCCAGGGCTTTCAACAAGCTCCTCTCGCTTAAACCATTGGTTCTAACAACCCAGATTCCCGTCGCCTGTGTTGGTGTCCTTACAATTTCGGGCCTCGCCCCCCCCCCCAAATTTTCTTTCCGTGCCCTCACACGGTCTCATGGCTGGGACACGTGGCTCCCTTGGCAGGCACTACCCTCTGCCGATTCCCCTACAATGGCACCCCCGGGCACTACACTGCCTCCGAGCCTACCAGCTCCCTAAACACCGGGGAGTGCCCCCCATGGCACCTCCCCTGAAACGCACACGTGGCAGGCTGGCTTCCCGGGCCCCTTTCCGAGGGTCACCCCGTGCCTACAACACTGCCCACGCGGCTAACGGCGCCCCGGGCCCCCGCACTAAGCGGGCGCACCCATGCCCACTACGCTGTCCCGGCCCCCCATCGGCCCTTGACCTACTACGGCCGACTAGCCTGGTGCCCGGGGTACCCACTCAGCGATACTCAACTTTCGCAGCCACGCTCCCAGCCCGTCAACAGGGCTCCTGCACCCCTCCAAATGGGTATCGAGCCTACTTTCCCACCAACAACAAAACGACCTCCATTTTGTAAATTTGACGAACCCCCGAACTCACTTTACACTGACCACGGGGTCCCTTGGGCGGGAGTCACTCCTCCCCACAATCACTCATCTCACCATGCATTCCCCATTCGCTCCACTCACACAGACCCGCTGGCCTCACTCACTCACCAAGCACATGCTTCCACTTCACTCACCAACTCTTCAACACACACACCACTGAACTCTGACATCCTTCTAACTACCTCCCCTAACTAACTCGTGCTCCCACGTCGTCCCTTAAACTACAGCACGTTCCATTTAACACTACGTCGCTAAACTACGTCCCCTCGACACATCCAAAGTCTGTCTCTGTCTCCAAAAAATCATTTTATTTCCCAACCTAAATGTGGCTACAATCCCTCGAACTAATCCATTCCACGGGCCCCATGAGGACTTACCCCTGCCCCATGGAGCCGGTCTAACTAAGCTAACCCTTCCCCCGAACTAGTTTCATCCTGTGCCCAGGCCAAGGGGATCATCCACCCCTTTGCCCAGGAATCCTGTTCACCCAAAAGCGAGGCTTGCTGTTTTTTTTTATTATTATTTTTTTTAAATCGCGCATCACCAGCGCGGCAACTCGCAACCTGCGCACCAGCGCGGCAATTCACAGCCGCGCACCTTTGGCGTGACGTCATGGCAGCTGTTCGCGTCCCTCGTCCCTCTTGGACGGTACCATCCGGCAGGGATTCACCCTCCTGCCGGATTCCAACCACACACACACACACACACACACACACACACACACACACACACACACACACACACACACACACACACACACACACACACACACAGACACACACACACACACACACACACACGCAGCCATGACGTCACCCGGCGCATAAAAAAAACACAAGCCTCACGTCTCGAGGGGTTCCCCACGCGAACACATGTGATCTGCCCGTTGGAGCTTAACACACACGATCGCGTGGAGAACCCGTCCGGTCCAAATTCGTAATCCTGCCGAAACTTTGTCCATCCGCGGGATCGGCAAATCCACCGCGTGCGTTTCCGGACCGGGTTTCACTCCCGCAAGCGAGCACGTGGTGGCCTCGTGCGTTGCGCAGCACATACCTCGCGCTCGCTGCTGGCTGAACCCGGCACGGTCCCCGAAACAGCTACAGCCGCGACCCGGCTTTTGGCCCTCTGTCGCCGTCGTCGTCTCCATTCGACACACGCACACCTGCGTGTTACGACGCTAACACACCTCACCATTAAATTCACCCCGGGAGACGCGGCTGCATGTTCACACATGCCCACCGACATCTGCATCACACACAGCGACCTTGCACACGCTGTCTCCCTCACACTCGGCCGCTCACTCACTCGTGCCATTTCCCTCACACAAACCATACCACTCACACACGGGGGGACTCGCCCGCGGTGTCTCATCCACACACGGCGTGCTGGGGAGCACGCCCTTCGGCACACTTGCCACCACACCACTCACACACGGGGTCGCTTCCACACACGGGGAGGCACTCACACCTGGGGTCTCATCCACACACAGGGTCTTTGTCACCCAACCGGTCGCTCTCACACACAGGTCTCTCCTCTCACCCCTGGACCGATTCCCGTGAATTTAGCTGGAGACAGGAGAGCCCGTTTTCCCGCTCTCAGACACCAGTGCCGCGAGGAGGGGGATGGGTTTGGGTCCCACGACCTGACACCAGTGTTGCGCATTCGCGCCCGCCGGCGTGTGAACGGCCACGTAACTCGAATCGCCCACCGGACGGACAATTCTGTCGTGACCCTCTCAGACTAACGCCGGGAGCAAGTCACGGGTGGGCCTTTCGGCCTCACCACGATCGTGCCAATCGGCCCCCCGCGTGGGATAGGGTTGTTCGCCAAACTCGACCTACCTAAGTACCCACGCGGAGGGTAGACCGGGCGATCGCACCTCGCCGCAGGTCGACTCCAGAAACGGGCCACTTAAGCGACCCGTTCCGTACTATCGGGATAACTGAGCGGTGTTATCGCCGGCCTCGACGGTTCTGATTCATTATCGGGTGTATTAAGCCCACTACCAACCCTTTACGTGAAGCAAGAAGGAGATTCAATTAAAGAAAAGACGAAGCGAAACGGGAAAAACAGTTCAACATGAGGCACATTTATTCCACGGCACACGGAGAGCACACATATACAATTGCAACAATTACGCACCAAAAGCAGATGTAACAAAAGAAACACAACAATGCAGATCTACAACCGACGACGTGAGCACACGGCAACACTTACACAGTTTTACTTTAAAGACGGCGCCAACAACACATTTACTCAAAAGCAAAAGAAAAGGGCCACCCTCAAAGACAAGGGGGCAGACGGGGCCTGTGGGCCGCGAGACCGGGTGGATCCTACCCGTGTCTTTGTGATGAGCCGCAAATGTGGCGGCGTGGCGGTGCCCCGACTCCGCGCTCCTTCGCTGGTTTCGTTGGCGCTGCTTGGAGTGGGGTGGGAACAGGGCCCCCTTTTCGCACGATCTCAGCGTGGGGGGGGGGGGAAGGGGGGAATTGTTGATGCTCTGGGGATAGAGGATAGCTGGGTTGCTTGGGTCCCACGACGAGCGACTCCACTGCGAGCACGTCGCCGATCGCCATCTTCCTTGCCTCGGACCCGAGCTATCCGGTCCCCTCCGCAATTCTCCTCAGCCGACTGCAGCAAATCACCTCGACCGCGCTCCAGGCTTTCTCTCTCCGCAGCTCCCCGACAGACTCCAAACCTCGACAGACTGCCACTCTCCTGACCCGACTTGACTCACGGCTCCACAGACTGCTCCTCTCCAGACCCGACTTGACTGCCTCGACCACACTCTGCCGCTGCCACACTCTGTTCTCCAAAACTGACTTGATTCGCCCCGCGCTCGGCGCTTGATAGTCCGGCAGGAGAACCCATATGCAAATTTCTGGATCAGAACGAGCTCGGGGGTGGAACCACGCTCGCCCATTGGACGGAGAAAAAGGGGCACGAGTCTCCCCTGATCCTCGAATTTGCATATCCCGATTCTACTCCGACGCGCCTGGAGGCGGGGCCAAACCGCCCCGCGCTTGCTGATTGGACGGATCAGAAGTGGGCGTGTATCATTCCTGATCCGACTTCTCCTCGGAAAGGCCGCACTTTGTACCCGCGGCTCGGCGCGCGTCCCGCACGAGGCCAGGACAGCCTGACGCTTGGTGCCCACAAGCGGTGCGGGAATGGCCGCAGAAGGAGAGGCGAAGGTGGTGGAGGGTTTAAAGTGGTGGTCCATGGCCATGGCGACGTTTGGAATGGCGGTGATGCGATGTTTGCGGGAGGGAGTTGTGAAGGTAAAGGTCGTGGCTGTTGGCGTTGTTGTTGTGAAGCGGCGTTGCGGTCGGTGGTTGTTGTGTGATGGCGGTTGAGACGTGGTTGGTTCAAAATAAAGATAGAACAGAAAAACAGCTATCTTAAAGGGTCGCAGCCCGAATGAATCACATAATTTCCTCTAAACAACGGGTTTGGGGCTAACGACACATGTACTTACAGAGATATCTCACCGACAGGACCTGAATGGTGGTTTGCGAATTTCCTCAACAATACAATAACCTGCAGAGATATCTGTAAATGATCAGATGATGACTGTGACAGATCAATCACCTCCATGTCATCATCATCTGAAGCAGACAGCCCAGATAACCTTCCACTGGGTTCGTAAGCATCACCCTGGACCTTTACAAACACGTCGAAGAGGGGTACCGAGTGATGCAAGGTGGTATTTTGTGAGTCCTGTTTTACACTTTCATCAACATGAGATGGGGCGTCCAATCCACCATCTTGTACAACTACATCGGGCACCTCTCCCGAGGCCTCACAAACTGCATGTTGATCATTTGTCGAGGCGCGAACATCGCATGGAGCTGAAACATTATTTCAATCTGTCTCAGGAAAACCGAGCGCTGATACTTCCCGACATTCTACACACGGTTCAGCAACACCAAGAGACACTTCACCGCTATCTGAAGGACCCGGACCACACTGTACACTCTGAAATACATTCTCGTTATCGGAAACCATTCCATCCTTTTTTTCATTCCGATGAGGTTCCTCAGTTACCCGAACAACCGTATCCAGCACGACTCCCTTGGGAGAGCTCGTGGGGTCACGAGGAGCAGACTATCTACGTTTTTTTGACACAGTGACAAAATCATCCTTACCGTCCTCACTATGTGAGGAAACAGTATGAGTGGTAACGTTGGGTTCACTGGGCATCACCTCCTCCACCAGACGAGGTTGTGGGTCGTAAACCATTTCACCATCAACATCAACATGTACCGATTCCCCACACTTCGAACAACAACCTTTCGGACAAAATCTTTTTAAATGGCCAAAGGCTCCACAAAGAAAACATGTTAAAGTCGCTGACGAAGCCCACACTTGGTAATCATAATTATCAATTTTAATCTTAAATGAAACCTTCAAACTCGTGTCCTCCCAACGGTCCGGCAGCACCATGGAATGTTGCACGCTGAACAGCATGCCGAAAGCTCATCATGTGCTTTGCCTTGTCATGGCGGCACTCAAGGGGGATCATCGAGATCTTTGACACAATTTTCCCGAAACGAGACAACACAGAGACAAGTTGTTGATTCGACACGAAAGGAGGCACGTTAGAGACGATTATTTTCATTGCCGGGACATCCATCGGGGAGGCCGTAACAAAGTGACCACTGTGTGTGGTAAACCCGGAACTCACGACGTCGTGAACAAGACGAAGATCGGAGATGAACACCACGACCTTCTGATTCATGCGTGACGCAGCATGGACATGCTCAATGCCGACAACGTCTCCAACGGCCAAAACAATCTCCTCAGTAAGAACCCCGTCGGAGGGGGGGGTGTGGGGGGGGGACACAAATTAGAGCGTTTTCCGAGTACGTACCTCGAAAGCAGCATCGTGCTGCGAGCGAGCCGCCGCCATGTTACAACCAAGATGCAACGCTCGTCGTCTTCCTCACTGAGGAAGAGGAAGTTAAAAATACACTCCTACTTTCCCGAAGTTTGGGAAAGAGGGTGCGAACTAAACAAAATAAGGAAAGGCAAGCAAAATAAAAACCAAAATAAAGCAGGTTTAAAGTGAAAGGCTTTTAAATAACTAGTGCATGCCCGGAGATACAAACAAAACAAAACAAAAAACTTTCAAACCGCGTGCCAGAAACAACAACCACACAGGCCGTTCCTTCGCTCTCACGTGCCCGTACGTGCGTGGCCGTACATGCAAAAAAAAAAACTTTCAAACCGTGTGCCAGAAACAACAACCACACAGGCCGTTCCTTCGCTCTCGGAAACGACGACTGGATTGGGGCATTGTGTTTAAGAAAGTACAGAAATCGAGAAAGAAAGAATACAGTAAGTCGATAAATCAAGAAAAAAAATCGAGAAAGAATACAGTAATCGTCACTGACTGTATTTGGGTATTGGGTTAAAGAAAATCGAGAAAGTACAGAAATCGAGAAAGAATACAGTAATCGTCACTATCCGGAAGTGAAGTCCTCACTGTCCGGAAGTTCACATATGGCAGTTCCGATGATTCGCAATTTAGTTTTAATGGCCAATTATTCAATTAGCACCAACGTATTTTGCCTTTTATCGCAAGGAAAAACACAAAGAGAAGAGGAGAGGACAAAAAAAACATGCAACAATAATTTACTTCCTGCTTCGGAGCATACCAGCACTCTGATGTCACCGAAATTTATGCACCGTCTAATATGAGAACGATCATAAATTGGGGCATTGTGTTTATCTATAAATGCGCATGAGAAATCGAGAAATTATTAGAATACACGAAGTCATCATTATCCGGAAGCCCGTATGTTGTAACCTGTAATGAGGAACACGGCTGAGCTTCCCTTCCCCATCGGCCATGCCCACGCAACAACATGCATTGTCATTGGTTTGGTAAATAAATGGGCATAACTTGGGAAGCACTTGTCCGATTAATATCAAACCTTGAAAAGGCACATCCTCAGGGCCGCAGCAATATATCTGGCAAGTTTCAATTAGATCGGACCAGCGGTTGTCGAGAAACAGCGGTCACACACACACACACACACACACACACACACACACACACACACACACACACACACACACACACACACACACACACACACACACACACACACACACACACACACACACACACACACACACACACAGCTGGAATTATAGATAGATTAATGAACGAACAGTGCACCACCCAAAAACAGGCGATACCCTGGCTCGCGCTGCGACGAGCTCTCTCTCCCCTCCACACAGAAGGGAAAACACAAACCGGCACAACGGAGGACGGGCACTCACGACACGAAGTAAGCAGCCACCATGACAGTACACACGACGAACCAACAGCCAGCCGGGAGAGAGACAGACAGACAGACAGACAGACAGAGACAGAGACAGAGACAGAGACAGAGACAGAGACAGAGACAGAGACAGAGAGAGAGAGAGAGAGAGAGAGAGAGAGAGATGGTTTATGAAACACAGACACACACACACACACACACACACACACACACACACACACACACACACACACACACACACACACACACACACACACACACACGGCAGAATTTGGCAACAACCCAAAAACCTCGAGAACCTTTCACCGAAAAACAATGTTGCATTTATATTAACTTTATATAGATGTTTCAGGGATATGTTCACAAACATTAATCTTTAGACATAGCTGCATGTTTCGTGTGAAAAAAAAATTTGCTCGGTAATTTAGAAATCAGGTGAATGTGGAAAACGGCTCGGAAATCGGGTGTTATTTCAGAACTCACTCAGGGTGACGGGGCACGAACCACTCACTTCAGGTGTCAGAGCAGGAACCACTTGTTCAGGGCGACAGAGCATGCACCATTCGCTCAGGGCAGCAGAGCACAAACCACTCACTCAGGGTGACGGAGCACGAACCACTAGCTCAGGACAGCACAGCATGAACCACTCGCTCTGAATGAGGTGGCGGGCAAAAGCTTCCTCACTGAATGAACGATTCGCTCAGAAGGACATAGCGCAGGACTCCCATCGACTGTAAGGTGATCAGTATGTGGTTTAATTGCTCATGCATGCAATCCAATGAAATGGTTGATAAGGAAAGGTTGGCCAGGTTGGCGCTGCATATCATATCGGATGCCTTTAACTTTAAAGCCGGTCTTCACTGTGCACACAGCAGTTAATGAAATAGAATGAATTCCTTCAATTAATGACTTTATCTCCAAAAGAGTTGCAGCTTAATAGAGAACAACCCTAGCGACATCGCAAAGTTCAATCGCCGGTGAAACAAACATTGCAGATAATCCATCATCTGCCTGCTCATCTGTGTATGAGGCACGTGGTACATCTGTTCAGGGTCAACACAAACGTCATAACTGTTTTTTTAACGTCCATTTTTCACCAGTGTTGCTTTGATTCTCTGCAGAGCATCTCGCAAAATCTCCGAAAATGTAGACACAGATCTGTCAGACGCAATGGATAGGCATCCCCTGTAGGGGACATGGCGTGAGGTCGAGCAGTGAATGTATTGAATCATAAAGCTCAATGAAGCTGGTCAATTATGGCACGTTCCTGTATTTTTGTTCACACAATATAATTCTCCAAACAGGATAAAAAGAAAAGTTTAATGATTTGGAAATTTCACATTTTCCTGTGTATCGCTTGACGAGGGAACATAGCCTTGCTTGCTTCAAGTAAATAGGTATATCGGCTTAATTATTAAAGCTCTTTATTTCTTTAAATTATCAGATTTCACAACAGATTTCAACACTTATTTAGTCCGAACGATATCCGATCCTCAAAACCGAAATAATATTTTGATGATGTACTTTTATTGGGCTGAGAGAGTAGATCATGGAAAATCGAATCATATAATGCATGAAATCACCCCAAGCTCCAAATGTGAAAACGAGTGCACTTACAAAAGTGATGTACATGGTGATTTGTACCTGTGATGAACAGGTATTCAATAATATGAGTGAGGAAAGTGAAAGAAAAATCTTTATCGTAAAGAAATCGTTGCGGGCTGTTCCAAGTCAGGGCATGCTTGAGCAGGTCAAAAAAACATGGCGGCTTCATTCCCCAGCGAGGTTACCCAAGAAACGTCTTTTTCCCCAGAGCTTGGTGGCCGAGTATCACCTGATGAAGGATATAATTTCAAAAGGCCATTAATTAATTATCTTCAAAAGGGGTGTTTAAATGAAACGAAACAACCACTTTTCACTCTTGCACTTCCTTGGAGTTCAATTTGTATGCATGCACAGTTTCATGATGCTGGGTTTTATTATTTTCGAGTTATGGAGAAGACACACACACGTATTGATGTATGAGCATTTAACATTTTCTTTGCTGTTCTCACACGAATCTGAATATCTCTCAAAATCAGCGTTCGAAGAATGAGTATCTCACCAAGCAGGTAGTTTTCTCACCCTCATGGGTCCTGCTCGACTTGCAACCATTTCATTCCTTTCATTTACCCCACAACCAAAGGCGAAGGAGGTTTTGTTTTCACCTCTTTCTGCCTGTTTGTTTGTTACGTGCAAAATCTAACATTTTTCAAATAAATTGGTTCGTCAATATTGTTGTTCTGTCTGGTTGTTTCTTTATTGCCTTCAGGTCACAATTTTAAGCCGATCTTCACGAAGCTTCATCACTTGGGAGAGTTTGTCATAAGGATGAAGCCGATTGTTTTTGAGGTCAAAAGTTCATCAGGTCAACATGGGGCAAAGGTCAACAACATTGGTGAGATTTCTAAAATCCTCAATTTTCATCTGATCGACTTAAAATTGGACGAGGATTTATATTTCAGGTTAATTAATTCAACCAACCAATTATTTTTGAGGTCAACATGGACCAAAAGGTCAGCATTGGCCCAAGGTCAACAACAAAGCTGGTATTTCAAAAATCCGCAATTTTCATCTGATTGACTTGAAACTTGAAAAAGATATATATTTCAGGTCAATGAATTCAAACTGTGAATTATTTTTGAAGTCACCATGGACCAAAAGGTCAGCAAAAGCCAAAGGTCAACAACTTGGGTGAGATTTCTAAAATCCTGAATTATTTCTTTCGAAATTCCTCAATCGGTTCTTCTGACCACGTCGTTGTCAAAGTGGACATCTCTCTGGCTATTTATAATCAGAGAACCACCTCACCGCCGTCGAGTCTGGCATTTCATTCAAGCTGAGTGGCAGGATCTCCAAGCAGCCATCAAACTTGCAGATTGGTCTCCTATCGCAACTTTCTCCAACATCAAGTCATCCTGGGAATTCTTTCAAAGAAACTTGCTCTCGCTCATGCACAGATTTATTCCCTGTCGTCTTCAGTTGTCCGACCCTTCCTCTCGCTCTTGGTTCACTGAAGCTTGTGGTGAGGCAGTTGTCCTGAAACAACTTGTGTTTGCCTCATGGAAAGCAAAGCCAACTGAGGGTAGTCTCAGTTCCTTCCATTTAGCTTGGAACAAGTGTGTATCTCCTCTCAGGAGAGCCAGAAAACATCATCTTTGAAAGCTCCAGTCCGAACTTTCAAACCTCTCTCCCTCCTCAAAAATCGTGTTGGTGTCTAATCAAATCTGTTTGTGGTGTATGTTCCCCCTCCATCCCTTCCCTTACCTCAAATGGCCGCGCTGCTGACACCGCACGTGAAAAGGCTGAATGCCTAAACTCGGTGTTTGCAGCTCAATCTTGTGTGCAAAACCAATCGCTTTCTCTTCCCACCTTACCCAGTCGCACCCAACTGTCCCTGGACTTTGTGTCCTTTTCTCGTAACAAGGTGGAGAGCATGGTGTCAAACCTCAACTCAGATTCTGCAACCAGTCCAGACCGCATCAGCCCACTTGTCCTAAACCTGCTCTTCTGCTCTTGCTCACACTATCTCTGTTTTATTCACCCTCTCATTTACCCAACATCATCTGCAATCTGCTTGGATATCAGTAAACATTCCTTCCCTGCATAAAAAAATGCGCAAAAACAGATCCCTTCAACTACAGACCAATCAGCCTTCTGCCAATCATCAGCAAGGTTATGGAATCCATCATCGCTTCAGACATTAAATCCTTCCTCTTCTCCAATGGCTTGATTTGCAATCTTCAATTTGGTTGCATACCAGGTCACCCCACCCTGGATATGCTGCCTCTGCTCTCCCAACAATGGATGGAGGTCCTCAATGCCGGACATGAAATCAGAACCATATCCCTAGACATCTCGCGTGCGTTTGACACGGTCTGGCACCCTGCCCTGCTCACCAAACTCTCTTCCTGTGGTATCCAAGGCCATCTGCACTCTTGGCTCGCAGACTTCCTCTCCTATCGCAGTCAACGTGTGGCCGTAAATGGAGTTCTTTCATCCCCTCTTCCTGTCCAGGCTGTAGTTCCTCAAGGTAGCGTTCTGGGCCCTGTTCTTTTTCTGGTTTTCATCAATGATCTCTGTGACTCTCTGGAAAATCCTCTTTATCTCTTTAATGATGGCTCCGCCCTCTGCCATACCATGTCATCCCTCAGATCGGCATGCAGCAGCTTCTTCGCTCACTGCAGATCTGGGTAAAATCACAAACTGGTCCAACACGGGGAACATGTATTTCATCCCGGACAAATCACACACTCTCTCTGTCTCTCTGAAAGGACCGTTTAGAAACCACCCCCATCCACTTTCTCAACAATACTCTGGAAGAAGTCCTTTCTTTCAAGCTTCTGGGTCTCACTGTCTGCCATGACCTTTCCTGGGAAGCCACATTTCAAACCTCGCCTCCAAAGCCAGTCACCGACTGGGAATCCTCCGTCGTGCAAAGTCCTTCCTTGGCCCACCTGATCTCCTGACCACCAACAAAGTTGTCGTCCGCAACCTGATGGAGTACTGCTCTCTCCTCAAGGCTGGTGCTACTGCCTCCCACCTTTCTCGGCTTCACGCTGTGGAAACCAAGACATTTCCGATCATTGGCATCTCCCGCGATGAGGCTGAGTCTTTGGGTCTCTCACTCTCTCACCGCAGGCTGGTCTGTGGTCTTTCTGTCTTCTACCGTCTCCTCTCCAGCCTCACCCTCCCCCCCCCCTGCTCCCACTGTGATTTGTCCCCACCACATTTCCGCAGGGCGCTCTCGGTCCGCCATCAACTCCCTTCTGGTAAAACCACCAAAATCACGAATCACTGCTCACCTTCACTCTTTCATTCCTATTTTTTCCATGCCTTTGAAACAAATTCCTTCACTCTGTTCAATCCCATTCTTCCCTCCAGGCCTTCAAAACAGCTGTTCAACACCACCTCTTATCATCCCACATCCAAATCCTCGATATTTTCTACCCCTGATAATCCACCCAAGCCAACCTCCTTCAAATTCCCTGCTTTCCTTCCTGAAAGTCCCTGTAATGTCCATCTTGTATTCCCCATGTTCCCTGCCCCATTCATCTCCCTTCCACAGATCCCCGAATGTCTCTGTTCCCCACTGTTTTGTCCTTCCCACTCCCACTCCTCTTGTCTCATCACTCCCCCTTGTTGTGTGTTGTGTGTTCGCTCTCATACGAGCCTCGACAAGGAATACAAATGTTTTTCTTTTTTAAACCCTCACACATTAAACCCAAACACTAACCTCACATGAAATGTACCATCAGAGATGGGGAATCCCCCGCTATTGAATGAGGTCATACATATTCCAGATAATGAGGGAGTTGAGTTGGAAACAAGACCCCATTTGGTCATCATCCCGAAAAAGTTCCCCAGGGGTGAGGAACGTAGTAACCAAAAATAATTGAAATCAGATAAGCGGTTTTCCATTTATTACGGAAAATTTTTTTTAAAGATGGTCGACCCAGTCGGCCATCTTGGATCCGGCCACGCCCAAAATCAATGGGGTTCTTCCTTTTCAGGTGGTACATGTGTGACTCAAATTTCAAATCGATATGGCGAAGGGTTTAGGAGTTGTCGCACTCACAGCTATAAATGATGGCGCCCGGACGGACGGACGGACAGCTGGACGACCCGGGTGACAACAATATCGCCCTTCTGCTGTGCGGCGGGGGATAAAAACCAAACCCGAACACCCCAACCCCAACCCTCACCCTCACATGAAAACCCAAACCACAACCTTCATTCCCCAAACCCAAACCCAACCTTTACCTTCACACTTAAAACCCAAACCCGAACCTTCACACTTGAAACCCAAATCCAAACCCTAACCTTCACACCTAAAAGCCAAACCCTCACCTTCATATCCCAAACCCAAACCAAACTCTAATCCCAAGATCATTAATCATTTTTACACATTTTTTTTTAAAAAAACTCAACGAATTATGATTTTTTAAAACAGTTTAATGTTTTTTTTGAGCAGTTCAATAAGAATAAAAGGTCAAGACAGTTTTTCAACTCAACAAAGTTTTTGGTTTTTCCTTCCAGTTCCATCTTAAGAATGAAGTTTCAGTTGTTTCAAGTTTGAAGAAGTGGAAAGGAAGAGATATATTGTAAATTTGTCTCAGGAAATCTCAAGTCTTCCCAGCACTTTCTTGATATTGCTGAAAAAGAATAAATAAATACATGACATGTCTCATATCGAATTAAATAATATATAACCATAAATTTTTAATCAACTGAACTTACCACTCATCAAGCACCATCCAACCAAGAATGCCATGGATAGATGGTTTAGAACTCCAAAGGTCTCCAAGATGGAACTCGTTTTTCGAGTCTGGAATGTCGGTGTCATATTTTGCGCCCTCAAGGTGGAACTCTTCTCCTGATTTTCCCGAATGTTTTGGATCATCAAGGGAGAATTGATATGCTGGATCAAGGCAGAACTCTTTTCTAGGTCTCTGCACACACATCAGCTGAAGGAAGTGAAAACCACTATATATCACCACATTCATCATTTTAATACCTTCTAACACAATCCTGGGAACACTGTATTCTCTCCATTGCTTTCTGCATCTCAGTTCAATTTCCCTTTCCTTTTGCCTTCAATTTCACACCTTGATTTTCTTCATCACAAAGTCCCACTGGCTTTAATTAACGTTTTTCAAATAATAAATTTTAATGCAGGAAAAGTTTATAATTGAAAAAATCTGAACTTTCTACTCATCGGAGAAGGCGACGTTTCGGGAAGAATCCACTCGCCTTGGTCACGGCAGATGAGGAAATGAGGAAGAAGCTGGAAATCTGCCACGTGACATCCAACCTGCTTCGATTGAATTACCAACATTCATCGATTTAATTAATTAATTTAATTGCATCGATTTTTTTTTTTACCAACCATCGATTTAAATAATTTTAATGATCATCCAGTTGCACACAATGAATTATATATGGATACATTAACACTCATGCCAGACTTTCACCAACTGGATGAATTTTTGGTGCTTGTCTGGATAAGAGTTCAGCAAAACTTTCGTTTGTTCTGAACACTTTTGAGACACAGACAGAAAGGGACACGATGGGGGTGAAGAACATGCAGTTTATATCAAGTTCGGAATAATTTGTAATGTAAGGCAAGAATCTTGGCAACTTACGTTCCAACCGGTAAGATGGTTTCATTCGAGGGGGTGGAGGGAGTAAAGGAGCACCTCTTCTGAGGAGTCTTCAGAAAAGAAACAATAAAAACATAAAAGAATAAATACATTGATATCTTCATCAGTTTGAAAACTTGTTCAGGAAAGGGCACAGAAGGGAATACACTGATGGAACAGGTAAGGACGAAAAGGTGAATAATCCAATCGAGGGAAGTTAAACTTCTTGTGATTTCAGCTGCATCGCGATGACCATGTTAATAAGTTACCTTCCCACCAAAGTTATAATTACAATGATCTCCACAACTAAGACCATTCTTCTTCATCGAAGGAAGTATAAACAGCAATGTTGATAAAAGAACAAGTGGCAAAATGTATTTCAGTTTAACGTCCCGATCTTGGGGTTTGCTGTCTTTGCCCTAGTGTGGTCACCCCAACTGCCCAAAGTATTGAAGATTGCTTACCTGTTGAAGGTCCTGCATGTGGTATGACCTGTCAACATCGTGATGTTCCTGCTGTTGCTGTTGCAGCCCCTCAGTAACATGTTGCTTGTATTGCTGTTGCAGCCTGTGATCACAATGAGGGTTCTGCTTTTCCTTCAGCCCCTCAACACCGTGCTGCTTCTGTTGTTGCTGTTGCTCCTTTCGAACTTTAGACCCCACATGACCCTTTAAACTCCTATATATCCTTTGACCTCGTTGACATTTATACCCGCAGATCCTTTAGACCCGTTGAGACCCCATCGATCCATTTTGATCCCTTTTTTTGTTAGAGCCCGTATGAACCTTACACCGTTTGAACTGCTTCGACCCCTTAAGAACCCTTTACACACCACACAAACATCCAAATAGTCTTTTTGCAACAGAGACTACTCTTTTCAGCAGGTGATATGCAAACTCGTTCCTCCCAGAGGTTGGTAAACTGTGCTGATGACCTTGTCTGATCGAAAACTACTTGGAAAACTGCAACTGAAATGAAATCAGATTTCTGGAATTTGTACAACACAAAATAGAGCCTCTCCCCCTCCTCCCCTGCGAACCTGGTGTTCCTGTCCTCAATTAGAATCGTCATTTGAACAAAGACATTCATCGTCCCCATCCTCACAATGACATCCGTCATCGTCACAATCACATCCATCATCATCGTCGCAATCACATCCGTCGTCTCCATCATCACAATCACATTCCTCGTCTTCTGAATCAAATCTCTCATCATCATCATCTTCCACTTCTTCCACATCTTTATCCTCCTCATCAGGCTCATCTTCTCCATCAACTTTCTTGTCCTTTCTGTGAACACACAAGAAAAACCAGAACTTCGTTTGAGAGAACATTTCTCTGTGTAGCACAAATGTATCAATCAGAGGACCACCAGAGATATAAACTCCAATAACAACATATTCATCAGTAGAGAGGTCCATCGGGATCATAGTTTTGCTGTTCTTAATTTGAAGATCAATCATAAAATGAAGACTTGTGAAGAGCTTTACCGGAACCGTTTGTTCATCCATAAATAAATCGCACGCGAGTTGATGATAAGTATCACCATGGAGATGATCCCAACAGCAAACTCAAATCTCCCCCAAAGCGGCACGAGTTGTCCAACGTCCATCGGACCGAAGATGGAACCTTCCCCAAAGATCTGTGGACACGGATATAACAAGTTTAATCAATTAATGTTACTTCAATGAAAACAGGAATACATTTACTTCATAACAATCCTTAAGTAGGATCCTTTCAAACTGAAATTGAAACACGACGTTCTGACCATAGGCCCAGTAAACAAATCAAACATTCCAGAACAGGTGTGGTTTCCTTGTAACAAGATTTAAGAGAACAATTGTTCACATCGTAATCAAACCGTCATAATTTCTTGAATATCACAATCTGCTCCGTTCCTAAAACTTCCTTTTCATTCTCATCAATGGGATCTTTAAACCTTTATCCTCCGTTCATCAGGGACGGTCTTTCTCTTTGTTTCCCACTTACCTGGTAAGACTTCCTTATAGTCCAGACTCCTGGACGCACTTGCAGGTGCGATGGAAACATATCCTCTTGAAATTCTTTGAAAAAACTCAAGAGCACAACAAGGTACGACCATTATCGTAGCAGCGAATGTGGCAGAATGGTCGAAATGTTCAAAAAGGTGAACACACAATGCATCCCACCGATTGTCTTTGTGACGCTGCAAGCATTGTTGTCATGGTAACCCCATTGAATTCCAAACGAACCCATTTCAGTTTTCATTGTATCATCATTATATGTAATTTATATGTAATTATATATGTAATTATATCATGGTTTGTAATATTTGTGTACATGTTGGCCTGAAAGTCGTTTTACCCCTCACCAGTAAAGCATTCATTCTTAAACTCTTGAAATACAGGTTTTATTGTGCAGCACTGTACTTATTATATAAAAGAAACACTTTTTGTCTTTGTTTGTGCTCCATCAGTATGGAGATGATCAACATCAATATCTTGAATGCATCCACATTATAATGTTCAGCACTGTTTGCATTCTCAATCAAATGCTGTCCAATAGCAGATGCACACGATGTTGGGATTGATGCTGGGACCTTCCTTCAAGCCCGTACCGGCTGTATTCGTGGACCAACAGTGTTTTTCCTGATGGACAAAGGGACGTGATGTTTGATTCTATCAGTTGGAATCTGGGCAGTTCTGCCTCCATTCCAAGCATCACACTGGCACTTGAACTCGTAAATAATCTATCTCTAATTCCAGCAATCTGTGTGTGTGTGTCTGTCTGTCTGTGATGGCCGTTTCTCGACGACCGCCAGTCCGATCGGATTGAAACTTGCCAGGAATATTGACGGG
>NC_140963.1:77711797-77762297 GCF_056783735.1 Eptatretus burgeri | reverse complement strand
AATGGACTTATTGGCCACCAGAATTGAACCCTATAACTTTTGGCATGTCAAGGTCAAAGGTCAAGGTCAGGAAAAATTCCTGAAAATCGCGAAAATCTGTATCTTTTAGCATGGGCCGATTTTCAAAAATTCATGTCTCCGCCAAATCTTAACGGATTCCTTTCAATTTTGAAACATGGACGTAGGAGGGGAGTATCTTTGACTGGATTAAAAATTGGTCACATCCATTACGGATTTTGGAGGTGGCAGGAATTTTAATTTCATTTTTTAATTGTTTTGTTTGTTTTCCCTAAAAAACTATGTTTAACCCCAAAAATACCGATTATCGCTCAATATTCTTGATGGTACGCGATTTTGTTGAATTTCGTAAAGTCCTGGCCCTATGGGCCATTTTTTTCTGTCTGTTTGTTTGTTTCTCGACTCCAGGTCTCAATTTCAAACCGATCTTCACGAAGCTTCATCATTTGGTACAGTTTGTCATAAGGATGAAGCTTATTGTTTTTCAGGTCAAAATGTCATAAGGTCAACTCAACATAGGGCAAAAGGTCAACAACTTTGGTGAGATTTATAAAATCCTCAATTTTCATTGATCTACTTAAAATTTGAAGAGGATTGAAATTTCAGGTCAATTAATGAAACAAACCAATTATTTTTGAGGTCAACATGGACCAAAAGGTCAGCATAGTCCTAAGGTCAGCAATAAAGTTGGTGTTTCTAAAATCGACAATTTTCATTTGATTGACTTGAAACTTGAAGAAGATATATATATATATATATATATATATATATATATATATATATATATATATATATATATATATATTTCAGGTCACTGAATTCAAACTGCGAATTATTTTTGAAGTCACCATGGACCAAAAGGTCAGCATAAGCCAAAGGTGAACAACTTGGGTGAGATTTCTAAAATCCTCAATTCTTTATTTCTAAATTCCTCAATTGGTTCTTCTGACCACGTCGTTGTAAAAGTGGACATCTCTCTGGCTATTATCAGAGAACCACCTCAACGCCGTCGAGTCTGGCATTTCACTCAAGCTGATTGGCAGGGTCTCCAAGCAGCCAACAAACTTGCAGATTGGTCTCCTATCGCTACTTTCTCCAACATCAACTCATCCTGGGAATTCTTTCAAAGAAACTTGCTCTCGCTCATGCACAGATTTATTCCCTGTCATCTTCAGTTGTCCAAACCTTCCTCCCGCCCTTGGTTCACTGAAGCTTGTGGTGAGGCAGTTGTCCTGAAACAACTTGTGTTTGCCTCATGGAAAGCAAACCCGACTGAGGGTAGTCTCAGTTCCTTCCATAAAGGTTGGAACAAGTGTGTATCAACTCTCAGGAGAGCCACAAAACATCATCTTTGAAAGCTCTAGTCCGAACTTTCAAACCTCTCTCCTTCGTCAAAAATCGTGGTGGTGTCTAATCAAATCTGTTTGTGGTGTATGTTCCCCCTCCATCCCCTCCCTTACCTCAAATGGCCGCGCTGCGGACACCGCCCGTGAAGAGGCTGAATGCCTAAACTCGGTGTTTGCAGCTAAATCTTGTGTCCAAAACCCAATGCTTTCTCTACCCACCTTACCCAGTCACACCCAACTGTCCCTGGACTTTGTGTCCTTTTCTCCTGACAAGGTGGAGAGCTTGCTGTCAAACCTCAACTCAGATTCTGCAACCAGTCCAGATGGCATCAGCCCACGTGTCCTAAAAACCTGCTCTTCTGCTCTTGCTCACCCTCAGTCTGTATTATTCACCCTCTCATTTACCCAAAGTCATCTGCCATCTGCTTGGAAATCAGTAAACATTCCTGCCCTGCATAAAAAATGTGCAAAAACAGATCCCTGCAACTACAGACCAATCAGCCTTCTGCCAATCATCAGCAAGGTTATGGAATCCATCATCGCTTCAAACATTAAATCCTTCCTCTTCTCCAATGGCTTGATTTCCGATCTTCAAGTTGGTTTCAGTCCAAGTCACCCGACCCTGGATATGCTGCTTCTGCTCTCCCAACAATGGATGGAGGTCCTCAATGCCGGACATGAAATCAGAACCATATCGGGAGACATATCGCGTGCGTTTGACACGGTCTGGCACCTTGCTCTGCTCACCAAACTCTCTTTCCTCTGGTATCCAAGGCCATCTGCGCTCATGGCTCGCAGACTTCCTCTCCTATCGCAGTCAACGTGTGGCCCGAAATAGAGTTCTTTCATCCTCTCTTCCTGCCAGGCAGGACTTCCTCAAGGTAGCGTTCTGGGCACTGATGACTCCGCCCTCTGCCATACCATCTGTCATCCCTCAGACCGGCATGCTGCAGCTTCTTCGCTCACTGCAGATCTGGGTAAAATCACAAACTGGTCCAACACGTGGAACGTCTTTCACGTGGAACAACGTGAGTCAGACGTAGAGCTCTTCCACGAGGATCTAAAAACTCAACGAATTTTGATTTTGAAAACAGTTTATTATGTTTTTTTTGAGCAGTTCAATAATTATACAAGGTCAAGACAGTTTTTCAACTCAACAAAGTTTTTGGTTTTTCCTTCCAGTTCCATCTTAAGAATGAAATTTCAGTTGTTTCAAGTTTGAAAAAGTGGAAAGGAAGAGATCTATTGTAAATTTGTCTTCGGACATCTCAGGTCTTCCCAACACTTTCTTGATTTTGCTGAAAAAGAATAAATAAATACATGACATGTCTTATATCGAATTAAATAATATATAACCATAAATTTTTAATCAACTGAACTTACCACTCATCAGGCACCATCCAACCAGGAATGCCATGGATAGATGGTTTAGAACTCCAAAGGTCTCCAAGATGGAACTCGTTTTTCGAGTCTGGAAGGTCGGTCTCATATTTTGCGCCCTCAAGGTGGAACTCTTCTCCTGATTTTCGCGAATGTTTTGGATCATCAAGGGAGAATTGATATGCTGGATCAAGGCAGAACTCTTTTCTGGGTCTCTGCACACACATCAGCTGAAGGAAGTGAAAACCACTGTATATCACCACATTCATAATGTTCATCATTGTAATAACTTCTAACACAATCCTGGGAACACTGTATTCTCTCCATTGCTTTCTGCATCTCAGTTCAATTTCCCTTTCCTTTTGCCTTCAATTTCCACCTTGATTTTCTTCATCACAAAGTCCCACTGGCTTTAATTAACGTTTTTCAAATAATAACTTTTAATGCAGGAAAAGTTTATAATTGAAAAAATCTGAACTTTCTACTCATCGGAGAAGGCGACGTTTCGGGAAGAATCCACTCGCCTTGGTCACGGCAGATGAGGAAATGAGGAAGAAGCTGGAAATCTGCCACGTGACATCCAACCTGCTTCGATTTAATGACCAACATTCATCGATTTAATTAATTAATTTAATTGCATCGATTTTTTTTTAACCAACATTCATCGATTTAAATAATTTTAATGATCATCCAGTTGCACACAATGAATTTTATACGGATACATTAACACTCATGCCAGACTTTCACCAACTGGATGAATTTTTGGTGCTTGTCTGGATAAGAGTTCAGCAAAACATTCGTTTGTTCCGAACACTTTTGAGACACAGACAGAAAGGGACACGATGGGGGTGAAGAACATGCAGTTTATATCAAGTTCGGAATAATTTGTAATGTAAGGCAAGAATCTTGGCAACTTACGTTCCAACCGGTGAGATGGTTTCATTCGAGGGGGTGGAGGGAGTAAAGGAGCACCTCTTCTGAGGAGTCTTCAGAAAAGAAACAATAAAAACATAAAAGAATAAATACATTGATATATTCATCAGTTTAATAACTTGTTCAGGAAAGGGCACAGAAGGGAATGCACTGATGGAACAGGTAAGGACGAAAAGGTGAATAATCCAATCGAGGGAAGTTAAACTTCTTGTGATTTCAGCTGCATCGCGATGACCATGTTAATAAGTTACCTTCCCACCAAAGTTATAATTACAATGATCTCCACAACTAAGAACATTCTTCTTCATCGAAGGAAGTATAAACAGCAATGTTTATAAAAGAACAAGTGGCAAAATGTATCTCAGTTTAACGTCCCAATCTTGGGGTTTGCTGTCTTTACACCGAGTGTGGTCACCGCAACTGCCCAAAGTATTGAAGAATGCTTACCTGTTGAAGGTCCTGCATGTGGTATGACCTGTCAACATCGTGATGTTTCTGCTGTTGCTGTTGCAGCCCCTCAGTAACATGTTGCTTGTGTTGCTGTTGCAGCCTGTGATCACAATGAGGGTTCTGCTTTTCCTTCAGCCCCTCAACACCGTGCTGCTTCTGTTGCTGTTGCTCCTTTCGACCCTGTTTACCCTTAAGAACTTTAGACCCCACATGACCCTTTCAACTCCTATATATCCTTTGACCTCTTTGACATTTATACCCGCAGATCCTTGAGACCCGTTGAGACCCCATAGATCCATTTGATCCTTTTTTTGTTAGAGCCCGTATGACCTTTACACCGTTTGAACTGCTTCGACCCCTTAAGAACCCTTTACACACCACACAAACATCCAAAAAGTCTTTTTGCAACAGAGACTACTCTTTTCAGCAGGTGATATGCAAACTCGTTCCTCCCAGAGGGTGGTAAACTGTGCTGATGACCTTGTCTCATCGAAAACTACTTGGAAAACTGCAACTGAAATGAAATCAGATTCCTGGAATTTGTACAACACAAAATAGAGCCTCTCCCCCTCCTCCCCTGCGAACCTGGTGTTCCTGTCCTCAATTGGAATCGTCATTTGAACAAAGACATTCATCGTCCCCATCCTCACAATGACATCCGTCATCGTCACAATCACATCCATCATCATCGTCACAATCACATTCGTCGTCTCCATCGTCGCAATCACATTCGTCGTCATCGTCGCAATCACATCCGTCGTCTCCATCATCACAATCACATTCCTCGTCTTCTGAATCAAATCTCTCATCATCATCATCTTCCACTTCTTCCACATCTTTATCCTCCCCATCAGGCTCATCTTCTCCATCAACTTTCTTGTCCTTTCTGTGAACACACAAGAAAAACCAGAACTTCGTTTGAGAGAACATTTCTCTGTGTAGCACAAATGTATCAATCAGAGGACCACCAGAGATATAAACTCCAATAACAACATATTCATCAGTAGAGAGGTCCATCGGGATCATCGTTTGCTGTTCTTAATTTGAAGATCAATAATAAAATGAAGACTTGTGAAGAGCTTTACCGGAACCGTTTGTTCATCCATAAATAAATCGCACAAAGCGAGTTGATGATAAGTATCACCATGGAGATGATCCCAACAGCAAACTCAAATCTCCCCCAAAGCGACACGAGTTGTCCAACGTCCATCGGACCGAAGATGGAACCTTCCCCAAAGATCTGCGGACACGGATATAACAAGTTTAATAAATAAATGTTACTTCAATGAAAACAGGAATCACTTTCCTTCATAACAATCCTTAAATAGGATCCTTTCAAACTGAAATTGAAACACGACGTTCTGACCATAGGCCCAGTAAACAAATCAAACATTCCAGAACAGGTGTGGTTTCCTTGTAACAAGATTTAAGAGAACAATTGTTCACATCGTAATCAAACCGTCATAATTTCTTGAATATCACAATCTGCTCCGTTCCTTTAACTTCCTTTTCATTCTCATCAATGGGATCTTTAAACCTTTATCCTCCGTCCATCAGGGAAGGTCTTTCTCTTCGTTTCCCACTTACCTGGTAAGACTTCTTTATAGTCCAGACTCCTGGACGCACTTGCAGGTGCGATGGAAACATATCCTCTTGAAATTCTTTGAAAAAACTCAAGAGCACAACAAGGTACGACCACATCGTAGCAGCGAATGTGGCAGAATGGTCGAAATGTTCAAAAAGGTGAACACACAATGCATCCCACCGATTGTCTTTGTGACGCTGCAAGCATTGTTGTCATGGTAACCCCATTGCATTCCAAACGAACCCATTTCAGTTTTCATTGTATCATCATCCCATGTATTATATGTAATTATATTATGGTTTGTAATATTTGTGTACATGTTGGCCTGAAAGTCGTTTTACCCCTCACCAGAAAAGCATTCATTCTTAAACTCTTGAAATACAGGTTTTATTGTGCAGCACTGTACTTATTATATAAAAGAAACACTTTTTGTCTTTGTTTGTGCTCCATCAGTATGGAGATGATCAACATCAATATCTTGAATGCATCCACATTATAATGTTCAGCACTGTTTGCATTCTCAATCAAATGCTGTCCAATAGCAGATGCACACGATGTTGGGATTGATGCTGGGACCTTCCTTCAAGCCCGTACCGGCTGTATTTGTGTACCAATAGTGTTTTTCCTGATGGACAAAGGGACGTGATGTTTGATTCTATCAGTTGGAATCTGGGCAGTTCTGCCTCCATACCAAGCATCACACCGGCACTTGAACTCATCAATAATCTATCTCTAATTCCAGCAATCTGTGTGTGTGTGTGTGTCTGTATGTCTGTGACGGCCGTTTCTCGACGACCGCCGGTCCGATCGGATTGGAACTTGCCAGGAATATTGCCGGGACGCCGCAGATGTGCCTTTTCGAGGTTTGATATCGATCGGATAAGCGGTTCCCAAGTTACGGCCATTTATCTGTCGGCCAATGACAAGGCACGGTGCCATGACGTCACATTTTTTTTTTTGCACGATCGACGGTCCGATCTGACTGAAACTTGCCAGGAATATTGCCGGGGCCCGCGGATGTGCTTTTCAAGGTTTGATATTAATCGGACGAGCGGTTCCCAAGTTACGGCCATTTATCTGTCGACCAATGACAGGACAACACAATTCTTCTTCGTTTGATATGACGTCAAAATTGACGCGAGGGACCTGAGTATGTTTCCCAAGTTGTGGCCATTTATGATACGGTTGGTCCAATGTAATTGACATGATGCCCCAATCCAGTCATCGTTTACGCACCGACGCGCCCGCCCTTACGGGCCCGTACTCGTATTGCTAAATTTTAAGGCAGGCAGAACATCCTTCTTAACTGCAGGAATCAGATGTCGAGAGGTGAAAATCACTCTTGGACAAACAGCGAGATACATGTTTGAGATGCATCTTTTGATTTGTTCCTCATATCTTTTCGTTCAAGAGATGCATTCAAATATTGAGGAGAGGACGAAGTACATCACATCTCTGAATACCAGAAGTAGCATTTATCTATTCCATGGACCCTGTGTTATGTCGGCAAACAGACTTTGTCCACTCTCTTTGCGTATTTGTGCAAAGAAGAAGAAGAACACGAACTCGTCTCACGATCACAGATGTTGATGAAGAGGATTCTGAAACAGCCTCAGGGGCTCTGTCTCAGACTTGGCAACCTCCAACTGGAGAGCTGAACACTGAACTGAAAGCCTTGTGGTTTTCTTTTAGTCTGTTTTATGGTAATGTCCTTCAAATGTCTCAACTGATTAACTTTCTTTTTAATTTCTGCACAATAAAACCTCTCTGTTAAAAGAGTTTAAGAACAAATGTTTATGTCTTGTGGGGTTTGTAAGGGAAAGACTCAAAAAGGGTGTGGATGGGGAAATTAATGGGGTGAGGCCAGCATGAGGATTGAGTTTAGAAATTGAGCTGTTAATGTTAAAATTGTGGTTTCCGTTATGTTGGAGTTCAAGTCAATACCACCCATCATTTCAATGATGGGAATAATAAAGGGGAGGGAGAAAAAGAGGGGGAGAGAGAGAGAGAGAGAGAGAGAGAGAGAGAGAGAGAGAGACAGGGAGAGAGAGAGAGACAGGGAGAGAGAGAGAGAGAGAGACACACAGAGAGAGAGAGAGAGAGAGAGAGAGAGAGAGAGAGAGAGAGAGAGAGACACACAGAGAGAGAGAGAGAGAGAGAGAGAGAGAGAGAGAGAGAGAGAGAGAGACACAGAGAGAGACACAGAGAGAGAGAGAGAGAGAGAGAGAGAGAGAGAGAGAGAGAGAGAGAGACACAGAGAGAGAGAGAGAGAGAGAGAGAGACACAGAGAGAGAGAGAGAGAGAGAGAGAGAGAGAGAGAGAGAGAGAGAGAGAGAGAGAGAGAGAGAGAGAGAGAGACACAGAGAGAGAGAGAGAGAGAGAGAGAGAGAGAGACAGAGAGAGAGAGAGAGAGAGAGAGAGAGAGAGACACAGAGAGAGAGAGAGAGAGAGAGAGAGAGAGAGAGAGAGAGAGAGAGAGAGAGAGAGAGAGAGAGAGAGAGAGAGAGAGAGAGAGAGAGAGAGAGAGAGAGAGAGAGAGAGAGAGAGAGAGAGAGAGAGAGAGAGAGAGAGAGAGAGAGAGAGAGAGAGACACAGAGAGAGAGAGAGAGAGAGGAGGGAGGGGGAGCGATGGGGAAGGGAAGACAGTGTGATGTGAGAGGAAGGGAAGGCAGACGTGCGGTGGAGCAATAATTACCACCCAGAAGCGTCCAGGGAAAAACTCCAGGCGTTTCTCGAGCCAAGCTGAAAGAGACAAACACTGCTTGAACACATCCGGAGAAAAACCCTGCCCAGACACATCAAGAGACAAACACCATCCAGATATGTCCAGAGACAGAGACAGAGAGAGAGACAGAGAGAGAGAACGAGAGAGACAGAGACTTTTGACTCCTTTTATTATAAAAATACAAAAATAAACCAAAGGAGAAAAAACAAAAACAGGTTTCAAAGAGAAAATCAGCAAAGTCAAAGAAACACCAAAAAAAGCAATTCAAAACTAGAACGGGCACTCAGTGGAGCGCATACCTTCGCGAACGCTACATTTTGCCCCCCCCCCCCAGAAACCGTTGATTGTGAGGGTATTTCATTCAGTACCACATCTGCCATCTCATATGTGGAATGATGGCTTAAAAACACTAAATTTCCTGTGTCATATCGTATATCACAAGATTGGGCATTGAATTCACAACATTTTGGCATTGGTTGCATGCAAATTGGATAAGAATCGACCGCACTTTGGCAAAATGACGATTTTGACCTTTTCCTGACCTCGACCTTGACCTTTGTACTCTTAATTTTGTAATTGGTATTCGAATGTGGGGAACAGAACAGTCAATATTTTCGTGTTGGTTTCATGCAAATCGGATAAGAATTGACCTTGTTATGACTAAAACCGCACATTTTGCAATGTCGTGACCCCCTCCTGACCTTTGACTCCCAACCGCGAATAAGGGTTATTACGTCATTGTGTCATGTCAGATCACAAGATGTGGCATTGAATTCTGAACATTTTGGCATTAGTTGCATGCAAATTGGATACAAATTGACCGCGCTATGGTAAAAAGACGATTTTGACCTTTTCATGACTTTGACCTTGACCTTTGACCCGATCGCTCCCAAAATCTAATCAAATGGTCCTCGGATAATAACCAATCATCCCACCAAATTTGCTGCGATTCAGTTCAATACTTTTGGAGTTAACAAGCATTAAAAATGCGAATAACAAACAAACAAACAAACACATATTAACCAAAAAATAAATAAAAACACAGCGATCAAAACATAACCTTCGCAACAAAGTTAGCGAATGTAACAAAGAAAATTCCAAGGACACAAGGAAAGAAAACACTACACGTAAATTTCTCATACATTTTCCTTTACATTGCACATCTTGAGGCGCTGTCACACCTTGACGATTTAGCCAGCGTATGCCGACTTATGAAAAATTTGTCTGAAACGCTGGCACACGTCGAATACGTCATGGGTAAGTTTTGTACATGTTAAGAGCACGCTGAAAAACACTGCCAAACATCGTCGTATGCTGGCTTTCATCGTTGTACTTTGCGGTTGTCCTCAAATTTTAGCACGTATGCCAGCGTATGACTCGCACGTTCCGCTACGGTGACCATAAGTTGTCGGCACGTTTTGCGATCGTTGACACATGTCGACACACGTTACTTGTAAGTTTCTCACAAGTCGAAACACGTCGAGGTCATGTTTAGCGTACCCGAAACTTATTTATAACCGATGAGTAACGTGTTGTGGGCACGTTGCACGATCGTTGCTCACACGTCGAAGCACGTCACGTGAAAGTTACTCAAAAGTCCAAACACGTCGAGGTCATGCTTAACGTACCCAAAACTTATTTCTTACCTCTGAGTAACGTGCTTTGAACCGATGTGTAACGTACCTCCAACGCAGATTGACGTATTTGATCGACGTCTTCCGGACGACCACAGTACTTACTGAACGCGTTTCTAATTTACAGCTTCCGTATCATGGCGTATTGGCAGCGTTTAAAAAAAAACAACAAAAACAACAATAATTTCCAATATTTCGTCACGTGCCGTTACGTCACGTCCGATTGCCTCTTCAGTTTGCTCATGTCTTATTCTTAGTTCCTCCTCTGTGAATATTTGCTGTTTGAGGATATTATCACGTCGACGTCGAAACTTAAAAGCAAATGTCTGAATATGTTTTAAAATTCGTGATAGACTAAAAAAAAAAAAACAATAAAAAAAACAACAACAACAACAACTTCAGATATTTCGTCACGTGCCATCACAGAGCCAAGGAGAAAAAAAGAATACAAGTTTCGGGTATGCTAAACATTACCTCGACGTGTTTCGACTTATGAGTAACTTGCAAGGAACTTGTGTCGACGTGTGTCAACGATCGCATATCGTGCCGAAAACTTATTCCCAGCGATATGTGCAGCGTGCTCTGCCTAAGTTAAACTATCGTTGGGCAGAGGTTGTGAACGCCGACAACAGGCTAAGCATTCGTTGGTAAAAGTTATCTATCAGACAACGAAACATTCTGTGCCCGTTACTAATATGTCATGCATACGACCAACACGTTATGAATACGACCAAAACTTTAAAAAAACATCAAAATTTCAGCGTACGCCAACGTTTTGCATACACTTTTATACATTGCCATTGCTGGCGAAATCGTCAAGGTGTGACAGTGCCTTTACCAACACACCAAGTTTCAACAAAAGTTTTCATATTTTCATTATTTCTGTAATAATTAAATTCTAGTTTCAAACGAGTTGAAACCAGGGATTGGAAATGCAAAATCACGTTACATTGCTCAAAATGTTTGCCTTTCATTTTGGCTTTCCTTGACAGGTAGATCGCTAACTTTGCCTCCGATAGAACATAGTTCAAAAACATTAACAACTTTTCAGTATCGGAATTGACTCTGAGGCCAAAAATAAATAACCGGAGTGAAAAGGGGACATTTACCCGATGAAATATATCGTTCAATCAAAGAGAAATGGGGCACAATCGTTACACAATCAATATATCCATGGGACAAATCTCAGTGATCTTACAACAGGGACAAAGCACTGAAACAGCAATATCAATTCGGTTGACAAAGGTGTTTGTTGGCAGTGACCAGTGACAGGTCCCCCAAACAAACGGACGCCAACGTTGTCAGACGGAATGAAAACCCGTGAAAATGAAAACAAAAACAGCTAAAATTGATGAAAAAGCGGCCAAAATTGAAACCAACAGAGTAATTACGGTCGCAACAGCAAATATAACTGAAACCAACACGTTTATTATGCACGCAAGAACGGTCGTGACGGACACAAGAACGGTCAATCCCGAAATAGAACGGTGGGGAATGGAAGCAACATCGTTTATTTCCGTCGCGAAACGGCGGAGACCGAAGCGAAAGCGATTAATTCCGGTTACCATAACGTGGAAAACATGGCGGCTTGAAAAGTTCTTGAAGTTATGGTAAGTTAACTTTAACGTCGTCTGCCTTGAATATATCATGTCTGTAAATGAAAACCCGTTTGTGGTACGGGATATTATACAAGCAGCGATAAATGCGCCCTTTTGACTTAATGTGTGGCTGACATTTCGTGAAATTCGTGTACCCGTGCTGCAGCGATCAGTGACGAATGATCATTTATATTTACACGAGGTGAAATTTGATAGTCATAATAAATTGCGAATTCCAAGAAAATAAAATATGAAGTAAAAACTGCAAAAAGATCCCATACACGAACTCCTATGTTGAACTGGGCAAACACAACTCGCGATCCTTCACTCGGGGGCTCGAAATACAGGCAAACCAAACATTATCATCACAACAAAATCCGGTTTAATAAATTGTTAAAACTACATCAGGTACTCCCCACTATATATTATCTATATTACATTCATGTTCGAGGCACAAGCACTAAAATTTTACATTCCGTAACAGGTCGTTCGACTGCATCCGCCATCTTGTTCGCACCACAGTAACCGGAATGAACCGCTTTTGTTTCGCTCTCGGACGTTTCGCGACGGAACTAACCAATCTTGCTTCCGTTCCCCACCAATCTATTCGGGATTGACCGTTCTTGTGTCCGTCACGAACATTCTTGTGTGTGGAATAAACGTGTTGTTTTCGGTTATATTTGCTATTGCGACCGTAATTAGTGTGTTGGTTTCAATTTCGGCCGCTTTTTCATTAACTTTCGGTGTTTTTGCAACAAGAATGACGGGTTTTCATTCCGTCTGACAACGTTGGCGTCCGTTTGTTAGGGGGGCCTGAGTGAGTAAGTCTCCATTGCAAGTCACCTGATCTTTTTGTTATTGGTGTGCAATACATCGATTCCCATGCAGGTTCAGAAGGGGTGGCATATGTCAAAAGCGTTTTCCATCTCAGTACTCCAACTGCAGAGGTATTTATAATAATAACAGAAAAACAAAAACGATAAATTGATTTACTGTCAAGATTACTAAATAAACAGGAAGCAATACTGACTGGAGATGGAGTAACCCCAGCGAATTGGACAAGTAAGCTCGGAAGTGAAGGCTTATGGGGTGTCCATTGGACCTCCGTACTCCACTGCAACCCAAGTTTAAAGGATGTACGGATGACATCGACAACTACTTTCCCGACAGCTCTTAACGACCTGGTGCCAGTGATTTCAGCAATTTCTTTAACAGACTTCAAGCAACAATTGGATGCGTCGTGAAGATGCCAAACATATTTGATACCAGCTGAAATGAAGTTTTGTAAAAAGCAATGGCTTTTGGGAACATTGGGAAAGAGTGGGTTGAGGAATTGAGGTTCTCCCACAAACATTTTGATGTCATACAAATTCCTCTGGTGGGTCACCACGACTGCTTGCCAAGCATTCAACAGACTCTGGTAAAACAGAGGAAGGTGAGACGTGTCAATCTTTTTTGACTAAATTCGGAACAACTCAAGGCCGTAGCCGAGCAATCCAGCTTGTCTCAATATTCATTGTGCTCTGGGGTGCCAGGGCCGTTTTTCCACATTGATCGCTCGTTGTATCCACTTCAGCCGAAAGGCCATCAGACGACACTTTACGTCAATGAGCCCTTGGCCACCATCAGACAAGGGGTGACAGAGTAAATCTGACCGCAACCAATGATAACCATTCCAGAAAAAATTAACCAGTATCTGTTGATTCTCTTGAAGCAAGCTGTGTGGTGGCTGTTAACAGATGAATTTGTGTCACAAGACAGAGGTTTTATTGTGCACAAAACATTTTTGGCCACAGTGGGCTCCGAAATTGGATACGCAGCCACAAGGGTGTTTGATCCCTGGGCTGGATTCGGACAAGGGAGAAACTGGGAAGCGGGCCACCGGGAAAGTGATCCCCCTGGTAAATTTCGACGGGTCAGGGAGCATTGAAGCTTTTCTGACGCAATTTGAGTGTATTTCCCGACTAAACGGGTGGAATGAGCGGGAACATACAGGGAATTTGGTGCAACGTTGCGAGAACCAGCCGCAGATGTGTTAAACGTGATCGCGGAGGGATGTTGACCAGCTCCCACATTTGCGAGGCGTTGAGCCGTCGGTTTGGGTTTGCAGCAATCTGTGATCTGGTGCGGGCCCAGCTCCAGCACCGCAGATTAAAGCCGGGTGAGACAGTGCAGGAGCTGGCACAGGACATTTACCAATCAGTCAGGATCGCGTATCGGGACCTTACAGTGGAGGCATGGGACAGACTGGCACCAGAGAAATTTTTAGCTGCTCTTCCTGACCCTGAGGTCCGAGCGCTCGTGGAGCTCCAGGATCCACCCACCGTGCACCGAGTGCGCGGCCAGGCTGGCCTCATGGAGGCGGCCGGGTCGGGTGCCAGAGAGGCCATCGGTGACGATCCGACAGGCGGAGATCCAGGATCAGGGAGGGGGGCTGGGAGAAATTGGCATTACCCAAATGTTTCAGGAATTTTTCCAGAAACTGTCAAGTTTGATAAAGGGGAATCCGGTAGTTGGTGCGCCAAAGCGGCAGGGTCCAGCCCAGCCAATAGAGCAATTCGATTATGGCCGAAGGGGTCCGGAACCAGAAGAGACATTTCACCGATACTCATATGGACCTTTTATGGGGAGTTGTTTCCGGTGCGGGCGAAGAGGACACATGCAACGACATTGCCGGTACCCGGCGATGGAGGGACCCTCCAATAGACTTTTAGACTCGGAGAGGGTGAATCCTCCTGCTGAACCGCCAGGTCTATCCGAGATGCCCTTTCATAGGTCGGGTCCGGAGATCACTGTCGGGGGTCGGGGAGACTAGATTGGGCTGAGCATATACGGCCATGCTCGGCTGCTGACATTGTGGCGAAGTGCCTCCTTTGGTGAAAAAAAAATGAATTGTGGGAAAATTGGCATGGGTTTGTAAGTTCTGCTGGGTTTTAGAGTGACAATAGGGACAATGGGTAATTGGTAACAAAGCGGGCACGAGTGGCTGTCCAATGGCTGGTGCGTGGATCGGGTGAGGAGAAGTGCTGTGTGAGTTGCTTCAAGTTAAGAAGTGAAATGTATGGTGCACACGTTGATTTTTTATTGGACATGGTGTGGTAACAGGGAAGGTCATGGTCGGTGAAGTGTTAGAAATGCAGGTGTCACATGTAAGGCCGATGGGGTGGGGGAGTCATGTGGTTTTGTGGGTGGGGATTATGTGCTTGTCCACAGGGATTGCTGAAGCTCACGGTGAGCGGGAATTGCGACCCCCCTTCAAGGAGATTCACCCCTGGTGGCTAACGGTGACAGTGTCTGGAGGCAACTGGGAGAGGGTCTGGTTGGGCGACCAAGGCGGGTAGGACCTTGGCGACCCAGGAAGGCCAGACGAGCCAGTGAGACCCCTTCCAGTGTGTTGTATGGGGTTAGAGCTGATGGCTACCGGGGGGGTGGGAATCAAAGGTAGCGGGGCGGAGAAACGTCTGGGTTGGACTAAAGCTTACCTGTGGGCATGGTTGCACCTGAGATGCCCCCATCATATTTTTGTAACCCACCCTACGGCCATGACGGGGTTCAGCCTGCATCATTAAAATGGGGACCATGACCTAGAAATGTGATGATTACCATGGTGTGAGTGTTGTGAAGATGTGTGAGTCCCACTCGATCCCGCACAACTTGACATGTGCAGCAAGGGCATGATGTCCGCATAATATTGGGGCAAGCAAATTTGAAAATTGGCTCCCCAGGTAACGCTGGGTCTATTAGCATCCACTGGGGGAGGCGGTCAAGTGTAAATATCCCATGAATAGTGTCGTGAAGGCTTAGAGTAGGAATGTAAAGTATAAGTGTTGTGTTTTTTTTTGCGGAACCTTTTGTTTCCCCTCCCCAGATCACTGGAAGAGTGTTGGGCAAGAGCGATGATCCAGAGGATGGAGTGCAACTTCGCTCAGTGCTCTCAAGTGATAAAATAAAATAAAATAAATAAATAAATAAAAATGAATGATTGTTTAGGTAAGGTTAAGGCCATAAGGGGGTAGTACATTAAGCAGGATAGGTAAGTTAGCTGCGACTCGCTGCCCATTGCCCCTCCTACTTTATTTCGTTAGGTTAATTAGGTGTGAGTCAGTAAGTGTTAAGGCTGGTACGGTAGCGCCTGTGATATACCTTGCAGGAGCTGCGGTACCAGAGGAGGGGGCAGTGTGACGTTTGAGGGGGGGGTATGCATTCAAAGGGTAATTAGGATGTTTAATTAGGTATGCCATGCTGTTCGAGTGTACCAGGATCTCGATGTAATAAGTAGCAATTCAGTGGTGATAAGTTGTCTTGTAAATGTCCATTTCTTCAAGGGGGAAATTATAATTGTCACGTAATTAGATAGGGACACGTGATAGGGTAAGTGTGTCTGCGTAAACCCCTTTTAGTATTCTCTGGAGGCTTGCTGTGACGTCACAGGACAGTGCTGCGGATGGCTCCGCCCGGTGATCACGATTGGCGGAAGGCGACGGCGCAGGGCCAATAAAACGGCTCGATTGGAAGTGACGAGGATGGGAGGATAAAAAGGCTCTGTTCGGGGAAAGGTGAAGAGGAAGAAGATCGGTACCGAAAGACTGTTTTGGTGGAGGTTGTTGTGCTGGGAGCGTGCTGTGTTGTTGCGCTGATTCGGCCCTGGTTTGATCGTGTCTTGGAGCCTTGCTGAGCCTCGTGCCTCACCTTGGTTGGCTCTGGGGTTCTGCTGGCTCGGAGTACGGGGTCGAACGGCGGGCGGACCTGCCTCCCTCCCCTGCTCGCAATTTGGCACCAGAACTGGTTCCCTGGCGGCTGTGAGCGGACTTGGGCCAAGACCAGGAGGTCGACAGCACCACGGTTTCTCCTGCCCCCCTGACGAGAGCAAGGCCAGCTCGTCCGACGCCAATCCAGGGACTGTTGCGTCCACACCACGGTCCAGCCTGACCACCAGAAATAGCTACGTTGTGTGTGTGTGTGTGTGTGTGTGTGTGTGTGTGTGTGTGTGTGTGTGTGTGTGTGTGTGTGTGTGTGTGTGTGTGTGTGTACCTGGCACCTTAGAGGGTTTGAGATTTGTATATTCATTGGAATTGGCTGTGTTTTCCCCACGCCCGAACCCACACCACCATCCCGTCGAATCGCCCCGGATCCCTCTTCTTGCCGAGTGTTATTTCTGGTTAGAGAAAATAAACGTTATCAACTCAGTAAAAAGCGATTCATGCCACCTTCCTCGTCCCGTTTGCGGTAGAGCGATTAGAACCGCCATCTTTGGGTTATAAATAAATAAACCGCCTCCATCGTTTCGGCTCATTCTACGTTGGCGGGACTGTTCAAGTCCCGTGGACGTCACAATATAAAAGTGATCAATGCAATCAAAAGCCTTTTTGACATCAAGGAAAATCAAAAAAAATTCCACTGGAAGTCCGTCGATTCCAGGGGCTTTTCCACATTCAAAGCTGTTCAGAGCCATGTTGAGTTCCTCCAGGGAAAGCGGTTTTTCAAGAGCTTGACGCTGACCACAACTCAAAGAAGGAACATGATTTGTCATCTCATCAACACAATCTTTAAACACAGATTCATTCGCAAATAAATCAGAAAAATAATTTTTCACAAGCATTCTAACATCACTTTCATTTTGTATAATAGTGCCTTGAGCATCCAACAAGGAGTAAAATATGTCTTTGGGATTTCTTTACCCCTTCTCAATGGAAAAACCTTGTATTTGGGGAGTCAGAAAACTTCACATTTTGGATTCCGAGTCGAACTGACATCCCCATGACTTTTTCATGAATTAATTCTCTGAGATAAGCTCTTTTTTCGTATAATAGCCGAAGCTCTCTGTCATTTTGAGCTTTAGCAAAGTCTTCCTCCAACTGCGAAATCTCAGTTTCCAAGAGTGAAACAGCAATTTTACTCTTGCTCCTAGAAAAGGACCGATAACATTGAGAGAAAACACGAATTTGAGCTTTTGCGTTGACCCACCATAACTGGATAGAAGCAGAGGAAGGTTTGCTTTGGATAAGTTTTTCCCAAAACCTATCAAAAGCATCATTAAAAATAACATCCTCCAACAGGCTGGTATTCAAGGTCCAATACGCAATTTTTTGTAGTAACTCAGAAGAGGATAAACCAAGCACTACCAAGTGATGATCAGAGAAAATGGAAGGAAAGATGTTTCAAGACATGAGGACATTTCTAAAAGTAGAGTTAATGTACCATCTATCCAACCTTGCAAGTGTTATCAGCACGTTAGCACACCGGCACAATGTACACCGAAATGCTGTACGGTGCTGCATACACCAAGCATCGAGAAGACCAAGTGATGAAAAACAACAAGATATGTGTTTATGAGATTCAGGATGTGGTTCTGGTGTATTCCTATCTAAATTAGGTTCAAACGTGCAATTGAAATCTCCTCCGATACAAATACAGTGATCAAAGACAAAAGTATGGAAGTAATAAGCCAGATGTGCAAAAAAAACAAACAAAAAAAAAAAACTTTACGAGCCCCGCTTTCACGAGGAGCATAGATATTAAGTAAGGTGAGGTTAAATCCTTGATACATGAACTCCAATGATGCCAAGTGTCCTTTAACTATTTAAAGGAAACCATACGAGTCAGGAACAAAACCTGGACAAAGCATAAAGGCAACACCCGCCGAGACAGAAGACAAATTACTGAAGAAACAAAGCCCCTTGTTAAGGCAGAGCCAGTCAGACTGTGAAGTCTCTGTTGTGTGCGTTTCTTGCAACAAACAGACATCCACATGTTTCCGAAGCAACGAGTTTTTAACTTGGATCCGACGCAAATGGTGAGCACCAACCCCCATTCATGTTTAAGGTGCCAAAAAGCACTTCGTTCCTTTTCATCCTGTATCAGGGGGGTTTGGCAGCTGTTGAGAACATTCTAAACCTGCTTATGTAAGAAACTTCCTCAGTCTGTGAATTTGTGGTTTCGTTATTTCAAAATCTTTGGAGATCCTAATTATACACTTTGCAGTCTGCATGAAGGAAAGCAAGTCAGGAAAATGTTGATGAATGATGACATTCCGCTGCCTAAACATCCCATTCAGAAAGGATACTGTTGCGAATTCGCGCCCGCCGGCGTGCGAACGGCCACGTAACTCGAATCGCGGCACGTCGCCCACCGGACGGACAATTCTGTCGTGACCTTCTCGGACTAACGCCGGGAGCTAGTCATGGGTGGGCCTTTCGGCCTCACCACGATCGTGCCAATCGGCCCCCCGCGTGGGATAGGGTTGTTCGCCAAACTCGACCTACCTAAGTACCCACGCGGAGGGTAGACCGGGCGATCGCACCTCGCCGCAGGTCGACTCTGGACACGGGCCACTTAAGCAACCCGTTCCGTACTATCGGGATAACCGAGCGGTGTTATCGTCGGCCTCGACGGTTCCGATTAATTATTGGGCGTATTAAGCCCACTACCAACCCTTTACGTGAAGCAAGATGGAGATTCAATTAAAGAAAAGACGAAGCGAAACGGGAAAACAGTTCAACATGAGGCACATTTATTCCACGGCACACGGAGAGCACACATATACAATTACAACAATTACGCACCAAAAGCAGATGTAACAAAAGAAACACAACAATGCAGATCTACAACCGACGACGCGAGCACACGGCAACACTTACACAGTTTTACTTTAAAGACGGCGCCAACAACACATTTACTCAAAAGCGAAAGAAAAGGGCCACCCTCAAAGACAAGGGGGCAGACGGGGCCTGTGGGCCGCGAGACTGGGTGGATCCTACCCGTCTCTTTGTGATGAGCCGCAAATGTGGCGGCGTGGCGGTGCCCCGACTCCGCGCTCCTTCACGGGTTTCGTTGGCGCTGCTTGGAGTGGGGTGGGAACGGGGCCCCCTTTTCGCACTATCTCAGCGCGGCGGGGGAAAAAGGGGGGAATTGTTGATGCTCTGGGGAAAGAAGATAGCTGGCTTGCTTGGGTCCCGCGACGAGCGACTCCACTGCGAGCTCGTCGCCGATCGCCGTCTTCCTTGCCTCGGACCCGAGCTATCCGGTCCCCTCCGCAATTCTCCTCAGCCGTCTGCAGCAAATCACCTCGACCGCGCTCCAGGCTCCAGGCTTCCTCTCTCTGCAGTTCCCCGACAGACTCCGAACCCCGACAGACTGCCACTCTCCAGACCCGACTTGACTCACGGCTCCACAGACTGCTCCTCTGCAGACCGACTTGACTGCCTCGACCACACTCTGCCGCTGCCACACTCTGCTCTCCAAAACTGACTTGACTCGCTCCGCGCTCGGCGCTTGATAGTCCGGCAGGAGAACCCATATGCAAATTTCTGGATCAGAACGAGCTCGGGGGTGGAGCCACGCTCGCCCATTGGACGGAGAAAAAGGGGCGGGAGTCTGCCGCTGATCGTCGAATTTGCAAATCCTGATTCTACTCCGACGCACCTGGAGGTGGGGCCAAACCGCCCCGTGCTTGCTGATTGGACGGATCAGAAGTGGGCGTGTATCATTCCTGATCCGACTTCTCCTCGGAAAGGCCGCACTTTGCACCCGCGGCTCGGCGCGCGTCCCGCACGAGGCCAGGACAGCCTGACGCTCGGTGCCCACAAGTGGTGCGGGAATGGCCGCAGAAGGAGAGGCGAAGGTGGTGGAGGGTTGAAAGTGGTGGTCCATGTCCATGGCGACGTTTGGAATGGCGGTGATGCGATGTTTGCGGGAGCGAGTTGTGAAGGTAAAGGTCGTGGCTGTTGGCCTTGTTGTTGTTGTGAAGCGGCGTTGCGGTCGGTGGTTGTTGTGTGATGGCGGTTGAGACGTGGTTGGTTCAAAATAAAAATAGAACAGAAAAACGGCCATCTTAAAGGGTCACAGCCCGAATGAATCACATTTATTCCCTCTAAACAACGGGTTTGGGGCTAACCACACATGTACTTGCAGAGATATCTCACCCACGGGACCTGAATGGTGGTTTGCGAATTTCCTCAACCGCAACACCACCCAATCCCCTTTTTACAGACTCGTCCCGAGTCGTCAAATTCTCGTGTGCCATCATGTGTAGTTCTCCCCTAGTACGTTTTACCTACAGATCCCTGAGTGCGACATTCATGGTATTCGTGTCCCCAAAATAAATAACCTGAGGGCTGAGTAACTAACTAAACAAACCCACTCACACAGACGACTTAAATAAAATTGCCGGCGCTAAGACAGACATGCCGGGGGTGCACTCATATGTACAGTACATCTTAACCTTAACTTATAAATTTTACACTAAACCATGGCCCACGATCAATGGACTCTGCAAAAAGAAAGCAGTAAGCAGGGAGCCAGGCTGCTCACATGCAGTCTCTGGCTCAAGGAATGCAGGTGACAGGGAACGTGGCCGGCTGCTCACACGCAGTCGTAGGCCTCCCCTTTTGAAATGAACGCAGTGAACCACAACAGTGCATGGGCTGCACAAACGCAGTCTCCTGGTGCGGCTGCCCGCAAGGCAGTCCCTGCAGAACACTGAACGGGCACTGACGCAAGCAACAAAACGGTGCATGGGCTGCACAAACGCAGTCTCCGTGCCAGCTCAAGTGGCACATGCAATGAACACAACGGATGGATGGATGGATGGATGAATGGATGAATGGATGAATGGATGAATGGATGAATGGATGGACGCAAACACGGTGCACGGGCCGCCACTGCAGGCCCGTGTTGTAGCTGCCAACAGGGCAGTTCTCGCAGCTTGCAAACTGTTGCTTCCTGATCCTGGCGCACATGGAAATGAACAGGGGCGGGGCAAAGCAAAATTGAATGGGGCTGGTGAATATGGGCAGTGGGCATGGCATGGCAAAGGCAGCAGGCAAACACAGCCTGCAGAATCAGGCCGCTGCAGGCAAGCACAGCCGGCAGACGAACTGGCCGGCACAGGCCTTGCAGAAAACAACTGCAGACGATCCGGCCGGTACAGGCCTCGCAGCAAAACACAGCTGCTGATGAAGTTGGCCGGCCTTTGCCTTGCAGTGCAGGTTGGTGGAGGGAGTGCGGTGGTGCTGGCCACTCGGAAAGCGGGCTCGGACCTACCCTACGGTCTCCCTCCCAACCTATCGCTTTTGCCTGTCACTGTCCATACCCACCCCCTTAATTTGTGAAACCCAATTTAGCCCCAACTTATTTTTTTTTGTTGTTTTTATGTTTACTTCCCCACTATAAATCGTCCCCTAACCCCCTAAACTGTCCTTGTTCGGCTCACCTATCGTCAACTCGCCTTCTCCCAACCCCTACGTTCCCTTCCCGGAGGGGAACAAGGGAGAGCTAACGTCCTGTGTCGAGGCCCAATGAAGCCTCAAGATGGCCTCCCCAGACTTCAGCGATCTACAACACAAAGTGGGTCCAGCGGCCCACAACGAGAGCGAGGGGATGGATGGTGCGGAGGGGTACACTTCCTAATCTACCCTAACCATTAACTCTTAAACTACCCCGGGGCTTTCAACAAGCTCCTCTCGCTTAAACCATTGGTTCTAACAACCCAGATTCCCGTCGCCTGTGTTGGTGTCCTTACAATTTCGGGCCTCGCCCCCCCCCCAAATTTTCTTTCCGTGCCCTCACACGGTCTCATGGCTGGGACACGTGGCTCCCTTGGCAGGCACTACCCTCTGCCGATTCCCCTACAATGGCACCCCCGGGCACTACACTGCCTCCGAGCCTACCAGCTCCCTAAACACCGGGGAGTGCCCCCCATGGCACCTCCCCTGAAACGCACACGTGGCAGGCTGGCTTCCCGGGCCCCTTTCCGAGGGTCACCCCGTGCCTACAACACTGCCCACGCGGCTAACGGCGCCCCGGGCCCCCGCACTAAGCGGGCGCACCCGAGCCCACTACGCTGTCCCGGCCCCCCATCGGCCCTTGACCTACTACGGCCGACTAGCCTGGTGCCCGGGGTACCCACTCAGCGAAACTCAACTTTCGCAGCCACGCTCCCAGCCCGTCAACAGGGCTCCTGCACCCCTCCAAATGGGTATCGAGCCTACTTTCCCACCAACAACAAAACGACCTCCATTTTGTAAATTTGACGAACCCCCGAACTCACTTTACACTGACCACGGGGTCCCTTGGGCGGGAGTCACTCCTCCCCACAATCACTCATCTCACCATGCATTCCCCATTCGCTCCACTCACACAGACCCGCTGGCCTCACTCACTCACCAAGCACATGCTTCCACTTCACTCACCAACTCTTCAACACACACACCACTGAACTCTGACATCCTTCTAACTACCTCCCCTAACTAACTCGTGCTCCCACGTCGTCCCTTAAACTACAGCACGTTCCATTTAACATTACGTCGCTAAACTACGTCCCCTCGACACATCCAAAGTCTGTCTCTGTCTCCAAAAAATCATTTTATTTCCCAACCTAAATCTGGCTACAATCCCTCTAACTAATCCATTCCACGGGCCCCATGAGGACTTACCCCTGCCCCATGGAGCCGGTCTAACTAAGCTAACCCTTCCCCCGAACTAGTTTCATCCTGTGCCCAGGCCAAGGGGATCATCCACCCCTTTGCCCAGGAATCCTGTTCACCCAAAAGCGAGGCTTGCTGTTTTTTTTATTATTATTTTTTTTAATCGCGCATCACCGGCGCGGCAACTCGCAACCTGCGCACCAGCGCGGCAATTCACAGCCGCGCACCTTTGGCGTGACGTCATGGCAGCTGTTCGCGTCCCTCGTCCCTCTTGGACGGTACCATCCGGCAGGGATTCACCCTCCTGCCGGATTCCAACCACACACACACACACACACACACACACGCAGTCATGATGTCACCCGGCGCATAAAAAAAACACAAGCCTCACGTCTCGAGGGGTTCCCCACGCGAACACGTGATCTGCCCGTTGGAGCTTAACACACACGATCGCGTGGAGAACCCGTCCGGTCCAAATTCGTAATCCTGCCGAAACTTTGTCCATCCGCGGGATCGGCAAATCCACCGCGTGCGTTTCCGGACCGGGTTTCACTCCCGCAAGCGAGCACGTGGTGGCCTCGTGCGTTGCGCAGCACATACCTCGTGCTCGCTGCTGGCTGAACCCGGCACGGTCCCCGAAACAGCTACAGCCGCGACCCGGCTTTTGGCCCTCTGTCGCCGTCGTCGTCTCCATTCGACACACGCACACCTGCGTGTTACGACGCTAACACACCTCACCATTAAATTCACCCCGGGAGACGCGGCTGCATGTTCACACATGCCCACCGACATCTCCATCACACACAGCGACCTTGCACACGCTGTCTCCCTCACACTCGGCCGCTCACTCACTCGTGCCATTTCCCTCACACAAACCATACCACTCACACACGGGGGCACTCGCCCGCGGTGTCTCATCCACACACGGCGTGCTGGGGAGCACGCCCTTCGGCACACTTGCCACCACACCACTCACACACGGGGTCGCTTCCACACACGGGGAGGCACTCACACCTGGGGTCTCATCCACACACAGGGTCTTTGTCACCCAACCGGTCGCTCTCACACACAGGTCTCTCCTCTCACCCCTGGACCGATTCCCGTGAATTTAGCTGGAGACAGGAGAGCCCGTTTTCCCGCTCTCAGACACCAGTGCCGCGAGGAGGGGGATGGGTTTGGGTCCCACGACCTGACACCAGTGTTGCGCATTCGCGCCCGCCGGCGTGTGAACGGCCACGCAACTCGAATCGCCCACCGGACGGACAATTCTGTCGTGACCCTCTCAGACTAACGCCGGGAGCAAGTCACGGGTGGGCCTTTCGGCCTCACCACGATCGTGCCAATCGGCCCCCCGCGTGGGATAGGGTTGTTCGCCAAACTCGACCTACCTAAGTACCCACGCGGAGGGTAGACCGGGCGATCGCACCTCGCCGCAGGTCGACTCCAGAAACGGGCCACTTAAGCGACCCGTTCCGTACTATCGGGATAACTGAGCGGTGTTATCGCCGGCCTCGACGGTTCTGATTCATTATCGGGTGTATTAAGCCCACTACCAACCCTTTACGTGAAGCAAGAAGGAGATTCAATTAAAGAAAAGACGAAGCGAAACGGGAAAAACAGTTCAACATGAGGCACATTTATTCCACGGCACATGGAGAGCACACATATACAATTACAACAATTACGCACCAAAAGCAGATGTAACAAAAGAAACACAACAATGCAGATCTACAACCGACGACGCGAGCACACGGCAACACTTACACAGTTTTACTTTAAAGACGGCGCCAACAACACATTTACTCAAAAGCAAAAGAAAAGGGCCACCCTCAAAGACAAGGGGGCAGACGGGGCCTGTGGGCCGCGAGACCGGGTGGATCCTACCCGTGTCTTTGTGATGAGCCGCAAATGTGGCGGCGTGGCGGTGCCCCGACTCCGCGCTCCTTCGCTGGTTTCGTTGGCGCTGCTTGGAGTGGGGTGGGAACAGGGCCCCCTTTTCGCACGATCTCAGCGTGGGGGGGGGGAAGGGGGGAATTGTTGATGCTCTGGGGATAGAGGATAGCTGGGTTGCTTGGGTCCCACGACGAGCGACTCCACTGCGAGCTCGTCGCCGATCGCCATCTTCCTTGCCTCGGACCCGAGCTATCCGGTCCCCTCCGCAATTCTCCTCAGCCGACTGCAGCAAATCACCTCGAACGCGCTCCAGGCTTTCTCTCTCCGCAGCTCCCCGACAGACTCCGAACCTCGACAGACTGCCACTCTCCTGACCCGACTTGACTCACGGCTCCAAAGACTGCTCCTCTCCAGACCCGACTTGACTGCCTCGACCACACTCTGCCGCTGCCAAACTCTGTTCTCCAAAACTGACTTGATTCGCCCCGCGCTCGGCGCTTGATAGTCCGGCAGGAGAACCCATATGCAAATTTCTGGATCAGAACGAGCTCGGGGGTGGAACCACGCTCGCCCATTGGACGGAGAAAAAGGGGCGCGAGTCTCCCCTGATCCTCGAATTTGCATATCCCGATTCTACTCCGACGCGCCTGGAGGCGGGGCCAAACCGCCCCGCGCTTGCTGATTGGACGGATCAGAAGTGGGCGTGTATCATTCCTGATCCGACTTCTCCTCGGAAAGGCCGCACTTTGTACCCGCGGCTCGGCGCGCGTCCCGCACGAGGCCAGGACAGCCTGACGCTTGGTGCCCACAAGCGGTGCGGGAATGGCCGCAGAAGGAGAGGCGAAGGTGGTGGAGGGTTTAAAGTGGTGGTCCATGTCCATGGCGACGTTTGGAATGGCGGTGATGCGATGTTTGCGGGAGCGAGTTGTGAAGGTAAAGGTCGTGGCTGTTGGCGTTGTTGTTGTGAAGCGGCGTTGCGGTCGGTGGTTGTTGTGTGATGGCGGTTGAGACGTGGTTGGTTCAAAATACAGATAGAACAGAAAAACAGCTATCTTAAAGGGTCGCAGCCTGAATGAATCACATAATTTCCTCTAAACAACGGGTTTGGGGCTAACGACACATGTACTTACAGAGATATCTCACCGACAGGACCTGAATGGTGGTTTGCGAATTTCCTCAACAATACAATAACCTGCAGAGATATCTGGAAATGATCAGATGATGACTGTGACAGATCAGTCACCTCCATGTCATCATCATCTGAAGCAGACAGCCCAGATAACCTTCCACTGGGTTCGTAAGTATCACCCTGGACCTTTACAAACACGTCGAAGAGGGGTACCGAGTGATGCACGGTGGTATTTTGTGAGTCCTGTTTTACACTTTCATCAACATGAGATGGGGCGTCCAATCCACCATCTTGTACAACTACATCGGGCACCTCTCCCGAGGCCTCACAAACTGCATGTTGATCATTTGTCGAGGCGCGAACATCGCATGGAGCTGAAACATTATTTCAATCTGTCTCAGGAAAACCGAGCGCTGATACTTCCCGACATTCTACACACGGTTCAGCAACACCAATATACACTTCACCGCTATCTGAAGGACCCGGACCACACTGTACACTCTGAAATACATTCTCGTTATCGGAAACCATTCCATCCTTTTTTTCATTCCGATGAGGTTCCTCAGTTACCCGCACAACCGTATCCAGCACGACTCCCTTGGGAGAGCTCGTGGGGTCACGAGGAGCAGACTATCTACGTTTTTTTGACACAGTGACAAAATCATCGTTACCGTCCTCACTATGTGAGGAAACAGTATGAGTGGTAACGTTGGGTTCACTGGGCATCACCTCCTCCACCAGACGAGGTTGTGGGTCGTAAACCATTTCACCATCAACATCAACATGTACCGATTCCCCACACTTGGAATAACAACCTTTCGGACAAAATCTTTTTAAATGGCCAAAGGCTCCACAAAGAAAACATGTTAAAGTCGCTGACGAAGCCCACACTTGGTAATCATAATTATCAATTTTAATCTTAAATGAAACCTTCAAACTCGTGTCCTCCCAACGGTCCGGCAGCACCATGTAAAGTTGCATGCTGAACAGCATGCCGAAAGCTCATCATGTGCTTTGCCTTGTCATGGCGGCACTCAAGGGGGATCATCGAGATCTTTGACACAATTTTCCCGAAACGAGACAACACAGAGACAAGTTGTTGATTCGACACGAAAGGAGGCACGTTAGAGACGATTATTTTCATTGCCGGGACATCCATCGGGGAGGCCGTAACAAAGTGACCACTGTGTGTGGTAAACCCGGAACTCACGACGTCGTGAACAAGACGAAGATCGGAGATGAACACCACGACCTTCTGATTCATGCGTGACGCAGCATGGACATGCTCAATGCCGACAACGTCTCCAACGGCCAAAACAATCTCCTCAGTAAGAACCCCGTCGGAGGGGGGGGGGACACAAATTAGAGCGTTTTTCCGAGTACGTACCTCGAAAGCAGCATCGTGCTGCGAGCGAGCCGCCGCCATGTTACAACCAAGACGCAACGCTCGTCGTCTTCCTCACTGAGGAAGAGGAAGTTAAAAATACACTCCTACTTTCCCGAAATTGGGGGAAGAGGGCGCGAACTAAACAAAATAAGGAAAGGCAAGCAAAATAAAAACCAAAATAAAGCAGGTTTAAAGTGAAAGGCTTTTAAATAACTAGTGCATGCCCGGAGATACAAACAAAACAAAACAAAAAACTTTCAAACCGCGTGCCAGAAACAACAACCACACAGGCCGTTCCTTCGCTCTCACGTGCCCGTACGTGCGTGGCCGTACATGCAAAAAAAAAAAAAAACTTTCAAACCGTGTGCCAGAAACAACAACCACACAGGCCGTTCCTTCACTCTCACGTGCCCGTACGTGCGTGGCCGTACATGCAAAAAAAAAAACTTTCAAACCGCGTGCCAGAAACAACAACCACACAGGCCGTTCCTTCGCTCTCGGAAACGACGACTGGATTGGGGCATTGTGTTTAAGAAAGTACAGAAATCGAGAAAGAAAGAATACAGTAAGTCGATAATCAAGAAAAAAAATCGAGAAAGAATACAGTAATCGTCACTGACTGTATTTGGGTATTGGGTTTAAGAAAATCGAGAAAGAATACAGTAATCGTCACTATCCGGAAGTGAAGTCCTCACTGTCCGGAAGTTCACATATGGCAGTTCCGTTGATTCGCAATTTAGTTTTAATGGCCAATTATTCAATTAGCACCAACGTATTTTGCCTTTTATCGCAAGGAAAAACACAAAGAGAAGAGGAGAGGACAAAAAAAAAACATGCAACAAATAATTTACTTCCTGCTTCGGAGCATACCAGCACTCTGATGTCACCGAAATTTATGCACCGTCTAATATGAGAACGTTCATAAATTGGGGCATTGTGTTTATCTATAAATGCGCATGAGAAATCGAGAAATTATTAGAATACACGAAGTCATCATTATCCGGAAGCCCGTATGTTGTAACCTGTAATGAGGAACACGGCTGAGCTTCCCTTCCCCATCGGCCACGCCCACGCAACAACATGCATTGTCATTGGTTTGGTAAATAAATGGGCATAACTTGGGAAGCACTTGTCCGATTAATATCAAACCTTGAAAAGGCACATCCTTAGGGCCGCAGCAATAGATCTGGCAAGTTTCAATTAGATCAGACCAGCGGTTGTCGAGAAACAGCGGTCACACACACACACACACACACACACACACACACACAGCTGGAATTATAGAAAGATTAATGAACGAACAGTGCACCGCCCAAAAACAGGCGATACCCTGGCTCGCGCTGCGACGAGCTCTCTCTCCCCTCCACACAGAAGGGAAACCACAAACCGGCACAACGGAGGACGGGCACTCACGACACGAAGTAAGCAGCCACCATGACAGTACACACGACGAACCAACAGCCAGCCGAGGGGGAGAGGGGGAGAGAGAGAGAGAGAGAGAGAGAGAGAGAGAGAGAGAGAGAGAGAGAGAGAGAGAGAGAGAGAGAGGAGAGAGAGAGAGAGATGCTTTATGAAACACACACACACACACACACACACACACACACACACACACACACACACACAGCAGAATTTGGCAACAACCCAAAAACCTCGAGAACCTTTCACCGAAAAACAATGTTGCATTTATATTAACTTTATATAGATGTTTCAGGGATATGTTCACAAACATTAATATTTAGACACAGCTGTGTGTTTCTTGTGAAAAAAAATTTTGCTCGGTAATTTAGAAATCAGGTGAATGTGGAAAACGGCTCGGAAATCGGGTGTTATTTCAGAACTCACTCAGGGTGACGGGGCACGAACCACTCACTTCAGGTGTCAGAGCAGGAACCACTTGTTCAGGGCGACAGAGCATGCACCACTCGCTCAGGACAGCAGAGCACAAACCACTCACTCAGGGTGACGGAGCACGAACCACTAGCTCAGGACAGCACAGCATGAACCACTTGCTCTGAAGGTGGTGGCGGGCAAAAGCTTCCTCACTGAATGAACGCTCAGAAGGACATAGCGCAGGAATCCCATTGACTGTAAGGTTCTCAGAATGTGGTTTGATTGCTCATGCATGCAATCCAATGAAATGGTTGATAAGGAAAGGTTGGCCAGGTTGTCGCTGCATATCATATCGGATGCCTTTAACTTTAAAGCCGGTCTTCACTGTGCACACAGCAGTTAATGAAATAGAATGAATTCCTTCAATTAATGACTTTATCTCCAAAAGAGTTGCAGCTTAATGGAGAACAACCCTGGCGACATCGCAAAGTTCAATCGCCGGTGAAACAAACATTGCAGATAATCCATCATCTGCCTGCTCATCTGTGTATGAGGCACGTGGTACATCTGTTCAGGGTCAACACAAACGTCATAACTTTTTTTTTAACGTCCATTTTTCACCAGAGTTGCTTTGATTCTCTGCAGAGCATCTCGCAAAATCTCCGAAAATGTAGACACAGATCTGTCAGACGCAATGGATAGGCATCCCCTGTAGGGGTCATGGCGTGAGGTCGAGCAGTGAATGTATTGAATCATAAAGCTCAATGAAGCTGGTCAATTATGGCACGTTCCTGTATTTTTGTTCACACAATATAATTCTCCAAACAGGATAAAAAGAAAAGTTTAATGATTTGGAAATTTCACATTTTCCTGTGTATCGCTTGACGAGGGAACATAGCCTTGCTTGCTTCAAGTAAATAGGTATATCGGCTTAATTATTAAAGCTCTTTATTTCTTTAAATTATCAGATTTCACAACAGATTTCAACACTTATTTAGTCCGAACGATATCCGATCCTCAAAACCGAAATAATATTTTGATGATGTACTTTAATTGGGCTGTGAGAGTAGATCATGGAAAATCGTATCATATAATGCATGAAATCACCCCAAGCTCCAAATGTGAAAACGAGTGCACTTACAAAAGTGATGTACATGGTGATTTGTACCTGTGATGAACAGGTATTCAATAATATGAGTGAGGAAAGTGAAAGAAAAATCTTTATCGTAAAGAAATCGTTGTGGGCTGTTCCAAGTCAGGGCATGGTTGAGCAGGACAAAAAACATGGCGGCTTCAGACCCCAGCGAGGTTACCCAAGAAACGTCTTTTTCCCCAGAGCGAGGTGGCCGAGGATCGCCTGATGAAGGATATAATTTCAAAAGGCCATTAATTAATTATCTTCAAAAGGGGTGTTTAAATGAAACCAAACCACTTTTCACTCTTGCACTTCCTTGGAGTTCAATTTGCATGCATGCACAGTTTCATGATGCTGGGTTTTATTATTTTCGAGTTATGGAGAAGACACACACACACGTATAGATGTATGAGCATTTAACATTTTCTTTGCTGTTCTCACACGAATCTGAATATCTCTCAAAATCAGCGTTCGAAGAATGAGTATCTCACCAAGCAGGTAGTTTTCTCACCCTCATGGGTCATGCTCGACTTGCAACCATTTCATTCCTTTCACTTACCCCACAACCAAAGGCGAAGGAGGTTTTGTTTTCACCTCTTTCTGCCTGTTTGTTTGTTACGTGCAAAATCTAACATTTTTCAAATAAATTGGTTCGTCAATATTGTTGTTCTGTCTGTTTGTTTCTTTATTGCCTTCAGGTCACAATTTTAAGCCGATCTTCACGAAGCTTCATCACTTGGGAGAGTTTGTCATAAGGATGAAGCCGATTGTTTTTGAGGTCTAAAGTTCATAAGGTCAACATGGGGCAAAGGTCAACATCATTGGTGAGATTTCTAAAATCCTCAATTTTCATCTGATCGACTTAAAATTTGAAGAGGATTTATATTTCAGGTTAATTAATTCAACCAACCAATTATTTTTGAGGTCAACATGGACCAAAAGGTCAGCATTGGCCCAAGGTCAACAACAAAGCTGGTATTTCGAAAATCCGCAATTTTCATCTGATTGACTTGAAACTTGAAAAAGATATATATTTCAGGTCAATGAATTCAAACTGTGAATTATTTTTGAAGTCACCATGGACCAAAAGGTCAGCCAAAGCCAAAGGTCAACAACTTGGGTGATATTTCTAAAATCCTGAATTATTTCTTTCGAAATTCCTCAATCAGTTCTTCTGACCATGTCGTTGTCAAAGTGGACATCTCTCTGGCTATTTATAATCAGAGAACCACCTCACCGCCGTCGAGTCTGGCATTTCATTCAAGCTGAGTGGCAGGATCTCCAAGCAGCCATCAAACTTGCAGATTGGTCTCCTATCGCAACTTTCTCCAACACCAAGTCATCCTGGGAATTCTTTCAAAGAAACTTGCTCTCGCTCATGCACAGATTTATTCCCTGTCGTCTTCAGTTGTCCGACCCTTCCTCTCGCTTTTGGTTCACTGAAGCTTGTGGTGAGGCAGTTGTCCTGAAACAACTTGTGTTTGCCTCATGGAAAGCAAAGCCAACTGAGTGTAATCTCAGTTCCTTCCATTAAGCTTGGAACAAGTGTGTATCTCCTCTCAGGAGAGCCGGAAAACATCATCTTTGAAAACTCCAGTCCGAACTTTAAAACCTCTCTCCCTCCTCAAAAATCGTGTTGGTGTCTAATCAAATCTGTTTCTGGTGTATGTTCCCCCTCCATACCTTCCCTTACCTCAAATGGCCGTGCTGCTGACACCGCACGTGAAAAGGTTGAATGCCTAAACTCGGTGTTTGCAGCTCAATCTTGTGTGCAAAACCAATCGCTTTCTCTTCCCACCTTACCCAGTCGCACCCAACTGTCCCTGGACTTTGTGTCCTTTTCTCCTGACAAGGTGGAGAGCATGGTGTCAAACCTCAACTCAGATTCTGCAACCAGTCCAGACCGCATCAGCCCACTTGTCCTAAACCTGCTCTTGCTCACACTATCTCTGTTTTATTCACCCTCTCATTTACCCAACATCATCTGCAATCTGCTTGGATATCAGTAAACATTCCTTCCCTGCATAAAAAATGTGCAAAAACAGATCCCTTCAACTACAGACCAATCAGCCTTCTGCCAATCATCAGCAAGGTTATGGAATCCATCATCGCTTCAGACATTAAATCCTTCCTCTTCTCCAATGGCTTGATTTGCGATCTTCAATTTGGTTTCATACCAGGTCACCCGACCCTGGATATGCTGCCTCTGCTCTCCCAACAATGGATGGAGGTCCTCAATGCCGGACATGAAATCAGAACCATATCCCCAGACATATCGCGTGCGTTTGACACGGTCTGGCACCCTGCCCTGCTCACCAAACTCTCTTCCTGTGGTATCCAAGGCCATCTGCACTCTTGGCTCGCAGACTTCCTCTCCTATCACAGTCAACGTGTGGCCGTAAATGGAGTTCTTTCAGCCCCTCTTCCTGTCCAGGCTGGAGTTCCTCAAGGTCGCGTTCTGGGCCCTGTTCTTTTTCTGGTTTTCATCAATGATCTCTGTGACTCTCTGGAAAATCCTCTTTATCTCTTTAATGATGGCTCCGCCCTCTGCCATACCATGCCATCCCTCAGATCGGCATGCAGCAGCTTCTTCGCTCACTGCAGATCTGGGTAAAATCACAAACTGGTCCAACACGGGAAACATGTATTTCATCCCGGACAAATCACACACTCTCTCTGTCTCTCTGAAAGGACCGTTTAGAAACCACCCCCATCCACTTTCTCAACAATACTCTGGAAGAAGTCCTTTCTTTCAAGCTTCTGGGTCTCACTATCTGCCATGACCTTTCCTGGGAAGCCACATTTCAAACCTCGCCTCCAAAGCCAGTCACCGACTGGGAATCCTCCGTCGTGCAAAGTCCTTCCTTGGCCCACCTGATCTCCTGACCACCAACAAAGTTGTCGTCCGCAACCTGATGGAGTACTGCTCTCTCCTCAAGGCTGGTGCTACTGCCTCCCACCTTTCTCGGCTTCACGCTGTGGAAACCAAGACATTTCCGATCATTAGCATCTCCCGCGATGAGGCTGAGTCTTTGGGTCTCTCACTCTCTCACCGCAGGCTGGTCTGTGGTCTTTCTGTCTTCTACCGTCTCCTCTCCAGCCTCACCCTCCCCCCCCTGCTCCCACTGTGATTTGTCCCCACCACATTTCTGCAGGGCGCTCTTGGTCCGCCATCAACTCCCTTCTGGTAAAACCACCAAAATCACGAATCACTGCTCACCTTCACTCTTTCATTCCTATTTTTTCCATGCCTTTGAAACAAATTCCTTCACTCTGTTCAATCCCATTCTTCCCTCCAGGCCTTCAAAACAGCTGTTCAACACCACCTCATCATCCCCCATCCAAATCCTCGATATTTTCTACCCCCGATAATAATCCACCCAAGCCAACCTCCTTCAAATTCCCTGCTTTCCTTCCTGAAAGTCCCTGTAATGTCCATCTTGTATTCCCCATGTTCCCTGCCCCATTCATCTCCCTTCCACAGATCCCCTAATGTCTCTGTTCCCCACTGTTTTGTCCTTCCCACTCCCACTCCTCTTGTCTCATCACTCCCCCTTGCTGTGTGTCGTGTGTTCGCTCTCATACGAGCCTCGACAAGGAATACAAATGTTTTTCTTTTTTAAACCCTCACACATTAAACCCAAACCCTAACCTCACATGAAATATACCATCAGAGATGGGGAATCCCCCGCTATTGAATGAGGTCATACATATTCCAGATAATGAGGGAGTTGAGTTGGAAACAAGACCCCATTTGGTCATCATCCCGAAAAAGTTCCCCAGGGGTGAGGAACGTAGTAACCAAAAATAATTGAAATCAGATAAGCGGTTTTCCATTTATTCTGAAAAATTTTTTTTCAAGATGGTCGACCCAGTCAGCCATCTTGGATCCGGCCACGCCCAAAATCAATGGGGTTCTTCCTTTTCAGGTGGTACATGTGTGACTCAAATTTCAAATCGATATGGCGAAGAGTTTTGGAGTTGTCGCACTCACAGCTATAAATGTTGACGCCCGGACGGACGGACGGACAGCTGGACGACCCGGGTGACAACAATATCGCCCTTCTGCTGTGCGGCGGGGGATACAAAACCAAACCCGAACACTCCAAACCCAACCCTCACCCTCACACGAAAACCCAAACCACAACCTTCATTCCCCAAACCCAAACCCAACCTTTACTTTCACATTTAAAACCCAAACCCGAACCTTCACACTTAAAACCCAAATCCAAACCCTAACCTTCACACCTAAAAGCCAAACCCTCATCTTCATATCCCAAACCAAAACCAAACTCTAATCCCAAGATCATTTATCATTTTTACACATTTTTTTTTTAAAAACTCAACGAATTATGATTTTTTAAAACAGTTTAATGGTTTTTTTTGAGCAGTGCAATAAGAATAAAAGGTCAAGACAGTTTTTCAACTCAACAAAGTTTTTGGTTTTTCCTTCCAGTTCCATCTTAAGAATGAAGTTTCAGTTGTTTCAAGTTTGAAGAAGTGGAAAGGAAGAGATCTATTGTAAATTTGTCTCAGGAAATCTCAAGTCTTCCCAGCACTTTCTTGATATTGCTGAAAAAGAATAAATAAATACATGACATGTCTCATATCGAATTAAATAATATATAACCATAAATTTTTTATCAACTCAACTTACCACTCATCAAGCACCATCCAACCAAGAATGCCATGGATAGATGGTTTAGAACTCCAAAGGTCTCCAAGATGGAACTCGTTTTTCAAGTCTGGAAGGTCGGTCTCATATTTTGCGTCCTCAAGGTGGAACTCTTCTCCTGATTTTCCCGAATGTTTTGGATCATCAAGGTAGAATTGATATGCTGGATCAAGGCAGAACTCTTTTCTGGGTCTCTGCACACACATCAGCAAAAGGAAGTGAAAACCACTGTATATCACCACATTCATAATGTTCATCATTGTAATAACTTCTAACACAATCCTGGGAACACTGTATTCTCTCCATTGCTTTCTGCATCTCAGTTCAATTTCCCTTTCCTTTTGCCTTCAATTTCACACCTTGATTTTCTTCATCACAAAGTCCCACTGGCTTTAATTAACGTTTTTCAAATGATAAATTTTAATGCAGGAAAAGTTTATAATTGAAAACATCTGAACTTTCTACTCATCGGAAAAGGCGACGTTTCGGGAAGAATCCACTCGCCTTGGTCACGGCAGATGAGGAAATGAGGAAGAAGCTGGAAATCTGCCACGTGACATCCAACCTGCTTCGATTTAATGACCAACATTCATCGATTTAATTAATTAGTTTAATTGCATCGATTTTTTTTTACCAACATTCATCGATTTAAATAATTTTAATGATCATCCAGTTGCACACAATGAATTATATATGGATACATTAACACTCATGCCAGACTTTCACCAACTGGATGAATTTTTGGTGCTTGTCTGGATAAGAGTTCAGCAAAACATTCGTTTGTTCCGAACACTTTTGAGACACAGACAGAAAGGGACACGATGGGGGTGAAGAACATGCAGTTTATATAAAGTTCGGAATAATTTGTGATGTAAGGCAAGAATCTTGGCAACTTACGTTCCAACCGGTAAGATGGTTTCATTCGAGGGGGTGGAGGGAGTAAAGGAGCACCTCTTCTGAGGAGTCTTCAGAAAAGAAACAATAAAAACATAAAAGAATAAATACATTGATATCTTCATCAGTTTGATAACTTGTTCAGGAAAGGGCACAGAAGGGAATGCACTGATGGAACAGGTAAGGACGAAAAGGTGAATAATCCAATCGAGGGAAGTTAAACTTTTTGTGATTTCAGCTGTATCGCGATGACCATGTTAATAAGTTACCTTCCCACCAAAGTTATAATTACAATGATCTCCACAACTAAGAACATTCTTCTTCATCGAAGGAAGTATAAACAGCAATGTTTATAAAAGAACAAGTGGCAAAATGTATTTCAGTTTAACGTCCCGATCTTGGGGTTTGCTGTCTTTACACCGAGTGTGGTCACCGCAACTGCCCAAAGTATTGAAGAGTGCTTACCTGTTGAAGGTCCTGCATGTGGTATGACCCGTCAACACCGTGATGTTTCTGCTGTTGCTGTTGCAGCCCCTCAGTAAAATGTTGCTTGTGTTGCTGTTGCAGCCTGTGATCACAATGAGGGTTCTGCTTTTCCATCAGCCCCTCAACACCGTGCTGCTTCTGTTGTTGCTGTTGCTCCTTTCGACCCTGTTTACCCTTAAGAACTTTAGACCCCACATGACCCTTTCAACTCCTATATATCCTTTGACCTCTTTGACATTTATACCCGCAGATCCTTGAGACGCGTTGAGACCCCATAGATCCATTTGATCCCTTTTTTTGTTAGAGCCCGTTTGACCTTTACACCGTTTGAACTGCTTCGACCCCTTAAGAACCCTTTACACACCACACAAACATCCAAATAGTCTTTTTGCAACAGAGACTACTCTTTTCAGCAGGTGATATGCAAACTCGTTCCTCCCAGAGGGTGGTAGTAAACTGTGCTGATGACCTTGTCTCATCGAAAACGACTTGGAAAACTGCAACTGAAATGAAATCAGATTCCTGGAATTTGTACAACACAAAATAGAGCCTCTCCCCCTCCTCCCCAGCGAACCTGGTGTTCCTGTCCTCAATTGGAATCGTCATTTGAACAAAGACATTCATCGTCCCCATCCTCACAATGACATCCGTCATCGTCACAATCACATCCATCATCATCGTCACAATCACATTCGTCGTCTCCATCGTCGCAATCACATTCCTCGTCATCGTCGCAATCACATCCGTCGTCTCCATCATCACAATCACATTCCTCGTCTTCTGAATCAAATCTCTCATCATCATCATCTTCCACTTCTTCCACATCTTTATCCTCCCCATCAGGCTCATCTTCTCCATCAACTTTCTCGTCCTTTCTGTGAACACATAAGAAAAACCAGAACTTCGTTTGAGAGAACATTTCTCTGTGTAGCACAAATGTATCAATCAGAGGACCACCAGAGATATAAACTCCAATAACAACATATTCATCAGTGGAGAGGTCCATCGGGATCATAGTTTGCTGTTCTTAATTTGAAGATCAATAATAAAATGAAGACTTGTGAAGAGCTTTACCGGAACCGTTTGTTCATCCATAAATAAATCGCACAAAGCGAGTTGATGATAAGTATCACCATGGAGATGATCCCAACAGCAAACTCAAATCTCCCCCAAAGCGACACGAGTTGTCCAACGTCCATCGGACCGAAGATGGAACCTTCCCCAAAGATCTGTGGACACGGATATAACAAGTTTAATAAATAAATGTTACTTCAATGAAAACAGGAATCAATTTACTTCATAACAATCCTTAAATAGGATCCTTTCAAACTGAAATTGAAACATGACGTTCTGACAATAGGCCCAGTAAACAAATCAAACATTCCAGAACAGGTGTGGTTTCCTTGTAACAAGATTTAAGAGAACAATTGTTCACATCGTAATCAAACCGTCATAATTTCTTGAATATCACAATCTGCTCCGTTCCTTAAACTTCCTTTTCATTCTCATCAATGGGATCTTTAAACCTTCATCCTCCGTCCATCAGGGACGGTCTTTCTCTTCGTTTCCCACTTACCTGGTAAGACTTCCTTATAGTCCAGACTCCTGGACGCACTTGCAGGTGCGACGGAAACATATCCTCTTGAAATTCTTTGAAAAAACTCAAGAGCACAACAAGGTACGACCACATCGTAGCAGCGAATGTGGCAGAATGGTCGAAATGTTCAAAAAGGTGAACACACAATGCATCCCACCAATTGTCTTTGTGATGCTGCAAGCATTGTTGTCATGGTAACCCCATTGCGTTCCAAACGAACCCATTTCAGTTTTCATTGTATCATCATCCCATGTATTATATGTAATTATATCATGGTTTGTAATATTTGTGTACATGTTGGCCTGAAAGTCGTTTTACCCCTCACCAGAAAAGCATTCATTCTTAAACTCTTGAAACGCAGGTTTTATTGTGCAGCACTGTACTTATTATATAAAAGAAACACTTTTTGTCTTTGTTTGTGCTCCATCAGTATGGAGATGATCAACATCAATATCTTGAATGCATCCACATTATAATGTTCAGCACTGTTTGCATTCTCAATCAAATGTTGTCCAATAGCAGATGTACACGATGTTGGGATTGATGCTGGGACCTTCCTACAAGCAGGTACCGGCTGTATTCGTGTACCAATAGTGTTTTTTCCTGATGGACAAAGGGACGTGATGTTTGATTCTGTCAGTTGGAATCTGGGCAGTTCTGCCTACATACCGAGCATCACAGCGGCACTTGAACTCGTAAATAATATTGCTAAATTTTGAGGCAGGCAGAACATCCTTCTTTACTGCAGGAATCAGATGTCGAGAGGTGAAAATCACTCTTGGATGAACAGTGAGATACATGTTTGAGACGCATCTTTTGATTTGTTCCTCATATCTTTGCGTTCAAGATGTGCATTCAAATATGGAGGAGAGGACGAAGTTCATCACATCTCTGAATACCAGAAGTGGCATTTATCTATTTCATGGACCCTGTGTTATGTCGGCAAACAGACTTTGTCCACTCTCTTTGCTTGTTTATGCAAAGAAGAAGAAGAACACGAACTCGTCTCACGATCACAGATGTTGATGAAGAGGATTCTGAAACAGCCTCAGGGGTCTGCCTCAGACTCTGCAACCTCCAACTGGAGAGCTGAACACTGAACAGGCTCCTCTCACCTCAACCGTCGGGAGGTGATGACTCATCAAGAGAGAACGTCCAATCAGAATTGACTGTTGATAGGTGTCTCTTCGACTGTTCTTCTTCCTTACCTCATTCAGTTGGTGCGAATTTCACCTTAAGAGAGCACAACGAAAAGCCTTGTGGTTTTCTTTTCGTCTGTTTTATGGTAATGTCCTTTAAATGTCTCAACTGATTCACTTTCTTTTTAATTTCTGCACAATAAAACCTCTCCATTGAAAGAGTTTAAGAACAAATGTTTTTGTCTCATGGGGTTTGGAAGGGAAAGACTCGGAAAGGGTGTGGATGGGCAAATTAAAGGGGTGAGGCCAGCATGAGGATTGAGTTTAGAAATCGAACTGTTAATGTTAAGATTGTGGTTTCCGTTATGTTGGAGTTCAAGAAAATACCACCCATCATTTCACTGATGGGAATAATAAAGGGGGAGGGAGAAAAAGAGGGGGGGAGAGGGAGAGAGGGGTGGAGGAGAGAGAGACAGAGAGAGATAGAGAGAAGGAGAGAGAGAGGAGGGAGGAGGAGCGGGGAGTGATGGGGAAGGGAAGACAGTGTGATGTGAGAGGAAGGGAAGGCAGACGTGTGGTGGAGCAATAATTACCACCCAGAAGCGTCCAGGGAAAAACTCCAGATGTTTCTCGAGCCAAGCTGAAAGAGACAAACACTGCTTGGACACGAATGGAGACAAACACTGCTTGAACACATCCGGAGAAAAACCCTGCCCAGACACATCAAGAGACAAACACCATCCAGATATGTCCAGAGACAGAGACAGAGAGAGAGACAGAGACTTTTGACTCCTTTTATTATAAAAATACAAAAATAAACCAAAGGAGAAAAAACAAAAACAGGTTTCAAAGAGAAAATCAGCAAAGTCAAAGAAACACCAAAAAAAGCAATTCAAAACTAGAACTGGCACTCAGTGGAGCGCATACCTTCGCGAACGCTACATTTTGCCCCCCCCCCCCCAGAAACCGTTGATTGTGAGGGTATTTCATTCAGTACCACATCTGCCATCTCATATGTGGAATGATAGCTTAAAAACACTAAATTTCCTGTGTCATATCATATATCACAAGATTGGGCATTGAATTCACAACATTTTGGCATTGGTTGCATGCAAATTGGATAAGAATCGACCGCACTTTGGCAAAATGACGATTTTGACCTTTTCCTGACCTCGACCTTGACCTTTGTACTCTTAATTTTGTAATTGGTATTCGAATGTGGGGAACAGAACAGTCAATATTTTCGTGTTGGTTTCATGCAAATCGGATAAGAATTGACCTTGTTATGACTAAAACCGCACATTTTGCAATGTCGTGACCCCCTCCTGACCTTTGACTCCCAACCGCGAATAAGGGTTATTACCTCATTGTGTCATGTCAGATCACAAGATGTGGCATTGAATTCTGAACATTTTGGCATTAGTTGCATGCAAATTGGATACAAATTGACCGCGCTATGGTAAAAAGACGATTTTGACCTTTTCATGACTTTGACCTTGACCTTTGACCCGATCGCTCCCAAAATCTAATCAAATGGTCCTCGGATAATAACCAATCATCCCACCAAATTTGCTGCGATTCAGTTCAATACTTTTGGAGTTATGCGAATAACAAACAAACAAACAAACAAACACATATTCACCAAAAAAATAAATAAAAACACAGCGATCAAAACATAACCTTCGCAACAAAGTTCGCGAAGGTAACAAAGAAAATTCCAAGGACACAAGGAAAGAAAACACTACACGTAAATTTCTCATACATTTTAATTTACATTGCACATCTTGAGGCGCTGTCACACCTTGACGATTTAGCCAGCGTATGCCGACTTATGAAAAATTTGTCTGAAACGCTGGCACACGTCGAATACGTCATGGGTAAGTTTTGTACATGTTAAGAGCACGCTGAAAAACACTGCCAAACATCGTCGTACGCTGGCTTTCATCGTTGTACTTTGCGGTTGTCCTCAAATTTTAGCATGCTTGAAATTTTACAACGTATGCCAGCGTATGACTCGCACGTTCCGCTCCGCTGACCATAAGTTGTCGGCACGTTTTGCGATCGTTGACACATGTCGACACACGTTACTTGTAAGTTTCTCACAAGTCGAGGTCATGTTTAGCGTACCCGAAACTTATTTATTACCGATGAGTAACGTGTTGTGGGCACGTTGCACGATCGTTGCTCACACGTCGAAGCACGTCACGTGAAAGTTACTCAAAAGTCCAAACACGTCGAGGTCATGCTTAACGTACCCAAAACTTATTTCTTACCTCTGAGTAACGTGCTTTGAACCGATGTGTAACGTACCTCCAACGCAGATTGACGTATTCGATTGACGTCTTCCGGAAGACCACAGTACTTACTGAACGCGTTTCTAATTTACAGCTTCCGTATCATGGCGTATTGGCAGCGTTTAAAAAAAAAAAAAAAAAACAACAATAATTTCCAATATTTCGTCACGTGCCGTTACGTCACATCTGATTACCTCTTCAGTTTGCTCATGTGTTATTCTTAGTTCCTCCTCTGTGAATATTTGCTGTTTGAGGATATTATCACGTCGACGTCGAAACTTAAAAGCAAATGTCCGAATATGTTTTAAAATTCGTGATAGACTAAAAAAAAAAAACAATAAACAAAACAACAACAACAACTTCAGATATTTCGTCACGTGCCATCACGGAGCCAAGGAGAAAAAAAGAATACAAGTTTCGGGTATGCTAAACATTACCTCGACGTGTTTCGACTTATGAGTAACTTGCAAGGAACTTGTGTCGACGTGTGTCAACGATCGCATATCGTGCCGACAACTTATTCCCAGCGATACATGCAGCGTGCTCTGCCTAAGTTAAACTATCGTTGGGCAGAGGTTGTGAACGCCGACAACAGGCTAAGCATTCGTTGGTATAAGTTATCTATCAGACAACGAAACATTCTGTGCCCGTTACTAATATGTTATGCATACGACCAACACGTTATGAATACGACCAAAACTTAAAAAAAACATCAAAATTTCAGCGTACGCCAACGTTTTGCATCCAGTTTTATACATTGCCATTGCTGGCTAAATCGTCAAGGTGTGACAGCGCCTTTACCAACACACCAAGTTTCAACAAAGGTTTTCATATTTTCATTATTTCTGGAATAATTAAATTCTAGTTTCAAACGAGTTGAAACCACGGATTGGAAATGCAAAATCACGTTACATTGCTCAAAAGGTTAGCCTTTCATTTTGGCTTTCCTTGACAGGTAGATCGCTAACTTTGCCTCCGATAGAACATAGTTCAAAAACATTAACAACTTTTCAGTATAGGAATTGACTCTGAGGCCAAAAAATAAATAACCGGAGTGAAAAGGGGACATTTACCCGATGAAATATATCGTTCAATCAAAGAGAAATGGGGCACAATCGTTACACAATCAATATATCCATGGAACAAATCTTCAGTGATGTTACAACAGGGACAAAGCACTGAAACAGCAATATCAATTTGGTTGACAAAGGTGTTTGTTGGCAGTGACCAGTGACAGGTCCCCCAAACAAACGGACGCCAACGTTGTCAGACGGAATGAAAACCCGTCATTCTTGTTACAAAAACAGCTAAAATTGATGAAAAAGCGGCCAAAATTGAAACCAACAGAGTAATTACGGTCGCAACAGCAAATATAACTGAAACCAACACGTTTATTATGCACGCAAGAACGGTCGTGACGGACACAAGAACGGTCAATCCCGAAATAGAACGGTGGGGAATGGAAGCAACATCGTTTATTTCCGTCGCGAAACGGCGGAGACCGAAGCGAAAGCGATTAATTCCGGTTACCATAACGTGGAAAACATGGCGGCTTGAAAAGTTCTTGAAGTTATGGTAAGTTAACTTTAACGTAGTCTGCCTTGAATATATCATGTCTGTAAATGAAAACCCGTTTGTGGTACGGGATATTATACAAGCAGCGATAAATGCGCCCTCTTGATTTAATGTGTGGCTGACATTTCGTGAAATTCGTGTACCCGTGCTGCAGCGATCAGTGACGAATGATCATTTATATTTACACGAGGTGAAATTTGATAGTCATAATAAATTGCGAATTCCAAGAAAATAACAAAATATGAAGTAAAAACTGCAAAAAGATCCCATACACGAACTCCTATGTTGAACTGGGCAAACACAACTCGCGATCCTTCACTCGCGGGCTCGAAATACAGGCAAACCAAACATTATCATCACAACAAAATCCAGTTTAATAAATTGTTAAAACTACATCAGGTACTCCCCACTATATATTATCTATATTACATTCATGTTCGAGGCACAAGCACTAAAAATTTACATTCCGTAACAGGTCGTTCGACTGCATCCGCCATCTTGTCCGCACTACAGTAACCGGAATGAACCACTTTTGTTTCGCTCTCGGACGTTTCGCGACGGAAATAACAAATCTTGCTTCCGTTCCCCACCAATCTATTCGGGATTGACCGTTCTTGTGTCCGTCACGAACGTTCTTGTGTGAAGAATAAACGTGTTGGTTTCGGTTATATTTGCTATTGCGACCGTAATTAGTGTGTTGGTTTCAATTTCGGCCGCTTTTTCATTAACTTTCGCTGTTTTTGTCACAAGAATGACGGGTTTTCATTCTATCTGACAACGTTGGCGTCCGTTTGTTAGGGGGGCCTGAGTGAGCAAGTCTCCATTGCAAGTCACCTGATCTATTTGTTATTGGTGTGCAATACATCGATTCCCATACAGGTTCAGAAGGGGTGGCATATGTCAAAAGCGTTTTCCATCTCAGTACTCCAACTGCAGAGGTATTTATAATCATAACAGAAAGACAAAAACGATAAATTGATTTACTGTCAAGATTACTAAATAAACAGGAAGCAATACTGACTGGAGATGGAGTAACCCCAGCGAATTGGACAAGTAAGCTCGGAAGTGAAGGCTTATGGGGTGTCCATTGGACCTCCGTACTCCACTGCAACCCAAGTTTAAAGGATGTACGGATGACATCGACAACTACTTTCCCGACAGCTCTTAACGACCTGGTGCCAGTGATTTCAGCAATTTCTTTAATAGACTTCAAGCAACAATTGGATGCGTCGCGAAGATGCCAAACATATTTGATACCAGCTGAAATGAAGTTTTGTAAAAAGCAATGGCTTTTGGGAACATTGGGAAAGAGTGGGTTGAGGAATAGAGGTTCTCCCACAAACATTTTGATGTCATACAAATCCCTCTGGCGGGTCACCACTACTGCTTGCCAAGCATTCAACAGACTCTGGTAAAACAGAGGAAGGTGAGACGTGTCAATCTTTTTTGACTAAATTCGGAACAACTCAAGGCCGTAGCCGAGCAATCCAGCTTGTCTCAATATTCGTTGTGCTCTGGGGTGCCACGGCCGTTTTTCCACATTGATCGCTCGTTGTATCGACTTCAGCCGAAAGGTCATCAGACGACACTTTACGTCAATGAGCCCTTGGCCACCATCAGACAAGGGGTGACAGAGTAAATCTGACCGCAACCAATGATAACCATTCCAGAAAAAATTCACCAGTATCTGTTGATTCTCTTGAAGCAAGCTGTGTGGTGGCTGTAAACAGATGAATTTGTGTCACAAGACAGAGGTAGCTAAAGTATTAATTATTAGTAAACGACCTCTGAAAGACATTTGCGGTAGGAACCTTTTCCATTTGTTGAGACGTTTGGTTACGTGATCTACCACTCCTTCCCAGTTAATAAGGGAGTACTGGTGAGGGCCAAGATAAACACCTCAGTATTTCACCCCCTCTCTCGTCCACTTTAGATCTTTTGGAAGAGACTGAGGTGGCACAAAGGGAAGCCCACCGGATGTACATTGAGCTGAGGACACCCACAGAGCTTGACTCTTTTGCCAATTACACTGCAAATGTGAAGCAAGATGAAACTTATGTAAAGATCCAAGAAGAGTGGTTAGATCCTGATCATTTTAATTACTATACAGACATCATCAGCATATGTAGACACAACAATAGGGTGTTCTTCTGGTGACTGTACAAAGCCAGAAAGAGAGTTCCTAAGATTAAAAAGTAATGGCTCAAGAGAAAGGTGAAACAGTAAACCTGACAATGGACAGCCTTGCCGAACACCCCTCTGAACCTGAATGGGAGAGCAGAGACCATCGTTTACCTGACACAAACGAGATATATTGTTGTATAACAACTTAACAAAACAAATGAACCTTTCACCCAGACCAAACTTTTGCAACACATGAAACATAAAAAAGTGATCAATGCAATCAAAAGCCTTTTTGACATCAAGGAAAATCAAACCACCCCCCCCCCTTTCCTCCTTCAGACCACAATTAATCAAATCTCTCACTAAAAAGATGTTATCAGAGTTTGATCTCCCTGGAACACAGTAGCTCTGGTCATGATAAACGAGAGTCCCGACGAAAACTTATCGCCGATTGGCCAACAATTTGGAAAAGAGTTTGTGGGCAGAACATCGTAATGAGATGGGGCGCCAGTTCTTGATTTGACGGAGATCGTCGCTTTTTGGGAGAACAACAAACCACCGCTCTTCGACAGCTGAGAGGCAGTATGCCAGAAAGTAAACTTTCTTGCAGAACCAACAGTACTTCTGGACCTAAGATGTCCCAAAATGGTGAAAAAAATTCCACTGGAAGTCCGTCGATTCCAGGGGCTTTTCCACAGTCAAAGCTGTTCAGAGCCATGTTGAGTTCTTCCAGGGAAAGCGGTTTTTCAAGAGCTTGATGCTGACCACAACTCAAAGAAGGAACATGATTTGTCATCTCATCAACACAATCTTTAAACACAAATTCATTTGCAAATAAATCAGAAAAATAATTTTTCACAAGTCTTCTAACATCACTTTCATTTTGTATAATAGTGCCTTGAGCATCCAACAAGGAGAAAATCTGTCTTTGGGATTTCTTTACCCCTTCTCAATGGAAAAAACCTTGTATTTGGGGAGTCAGAAAACTTCACATTTTGGATTCCGAGTCGAACTGACATCCCCATGACTTTTTCATGAATCAATTCTCTGAGATAAGCTCTTTTTTCGAATAACAGCCGAAGCTCTCTGTCATTTTGAGCTTTAGCCAAGTCTTCCTCCAACTGCAAAATCTCAGTTTCCAAGAGTGAAACAGCAATTTTACTCTTGCTCGTAGAAAAGGACCGATAACATTGACAGAAAACACGAATTTGAGCTTTCGCGTTGTCCCACTATAACTGGATAGAAGCAGAGGAAGGTTTGCTTTGGATAAGTTTTTCCCAAAACCTCTGAAAAGCATCATTAAAAATAACATCCTCCAACAGGCTGGTATTCAAGGTCCAATACGCAATTTTTGGCGGTAACTCAGAAGAGGATAAACCAAGCACTACCAAGTGATGATCAGAGAAAATGGAAGGAAAGATGTTAAAAGACATGAGGACATTTCGAAAAGTAGAGTTAATGTTCCATCTATCCAGCCTTGCAAGTGTTATCAGCACGTTAGCACACCGGCACGATGTACACCGAGATGCTGTACGGTGCTGCATGCACCAAGCATCGAGAAGACCAAGTGATGAAAAACAACAAGATATGTGTTCATGAGATTCAGGATGTGGTTCTGGTGTATTCCTATCTCAATTAGGTTCAAACGTGCAATTGAAATCTCCTCCGATACAAATACAGTGATCAAAGACAAAAGTATGGAAGTAATAAGCCAGATGTGCAAAAAAAAAAAAATTTTTTTTTTACGAGCCCCGCTTTCACGAGGAGCAGAGATATTAAGTAAGGTGAGGTGAAATCATTGATACATGAACTCCAATGATGCCAATTGTCCTTTAACTATTTCAAGGAAACGATACGAGTCAGGAACAAAACCTGGACGAAGCATAAAGGCAACACCCGCCGAGACAGAAGACAAATTATTGAAGAAACAAAGCCCCTTGTTAAGGCAGAGCCAGTCAGACTGTGAAGTCTCTGTTGTGTGCGTTTCTTGTAACAAAGAGACATCCACATGTTTCCGAATCAACAAGTTTTTAACTTGGATCTGACGCAAATGGTGAGCCCCAACCTCCATTCATGTTTAAGGTGCCAAAAAGCACTTCGTTCCTTTTCATCCTGTATCAGGGGGGTTTGGCAGCTGTTCAGAACATTCTAAACCTGCTTTTGAAATAAACTTCCTCAGTCTGTGAATTTGTGGTTTAGTTATTTCAAAATCTTTGGAGATCCTAATTATACACTTTGCAGTCTGCATGAAGGAAAGTAAGTCAGGAAAATGTTGATGAATGATGACATTCCGCTGCCTAAACGTCCCATTCAGAAAGGACACAATAACCTGCAGAGATATCTGTAAATGATCAGATGATGACTGTGACAGATCAGTCACCTCCATGTCATCATCATCTGAAGCAGACAGCCCAGATAACCTTCCACAAGGTTCGTAAGCATCACCCTGGACCTTTACAAACACGTCGAAGAGGGGTACCGAGTGATGCACGGTGGTATTTTGTGAGTCCTGTTAAACACTTTCATCAACATGAGATGGGGCCTCCAATCCACCATCTTGTCCAACTACATCGGGCACCTCTACCGAGGCCTCACAAACTGTATGTTGATCATTTGTTGAGGCCGAACATCGCATGGAGCTGAAACATTATTTCAATCTGTCTCAGGAAAACCGAGCGCTGATGCTTCCCGACATTCTATACACGGTTCAGTAACACCAAGAGACACTTCACCGCTATCTGAAGGACCCGGACCACACTGTACACTCTGAAATACATTCTCGTTATCGGAAACCATTCCATCCTTTTTATCATTCTGATGAGGTTCCTCAGTTTCCCGAACAACCGTATCCAGCACGACTCCCTTGGGATAGCTCGTGGGGTCACGAGGAGCAGATTATCTACGTTTTTTTGAAACAGTAACAAAATCATCCTTGCCATCCTCACCATGTGAGGGAACAGTATGAGCGGGAACGTTGGGTTCACTGGGCATCACCTCCTCCACCAGACGAGGTTGTGGGTCGTTAACCATTTCACCATCAACATCAACATGTACCGATTCCCCACACTTCGAACAAGAAGCTTTCGGACAAAATATTTTTAAATGGCCAAAGGCTCCACAAAGAAAACATGTTAAAGTCGCTGACGAAGCCCACACTTGGTAATCATAATTATCAATTTTAATCTTAAATGAAACCTTCAAACTCGTGTCCTCCCAACGGTCCGGCAGCACCATGTAAAGTTGCACGCTGAACAGCATGCCGAAAGCTCATCATGTGCTTTGCCTTGTCATGGCGGCACTCAAGGGGGATCATCGAGATCTTTGACACAATTTTCCCGTAACGAGACAACACAGAGACAAGTTGTTGATTCGACACGAAAGGAGGCACGTTAGAGACGATTATTTTCATTGCCGGGACATCCATCGGGGAGGCCGTAACAAAGTGACCACTGTGTGTGGTAAACCCGGAACTCACGACGTCGTGAACAAGACGAACATCGGAGATGAACACCACGACCTTCTGATTCATCCGGACATGCTCAATGCCGACAACGTCTCCAACGGCCAAAACAATCTCCTCAGTAAGAACCCCGTCGGGGGGGGGGGGGTAGGTGGGGGACACAAATTAGAGCGTTTTTCCGAGTCCGTACCTCGAAAGCAGCATCGTGCTGCAAGCGAGCCGCCGCCATGTTACAACCAAGACGCAACGCTCGTCGTCTTCCTCACTGAGGAAGAGGAAGTTAAAAATACACTCCAACTTTCCCGAAATTGGGGGAAGAGGGCGCGAACTAAACAAAATAAGGAAAGGCAAGCAAAATAAAAACCAAAATAAAGCAGGTTTAAATTGAAAGGCTTTTAAATAACTAGTGCATGCCCAGAGATACAAACAAAACAAAACAAAAAACTTTCAAACCGCGTGCCAGAAACAACAACCACACAGGCCGTTCCTTCGCTCTCACGTGCCCGTACGTGCGTGGCCGTACATGCAAAAAAAAACTTTCAAACTGTGTGCCAGAAACAACAACCACACAGGCCGTTCCTTCCCTCTCGGAAACGACGACTGGATTGGGGCATTGTGTTTCAGAAAGTACAGAAATCGAGAAAGAATAAGTAATCGTCACTGACTCGATTGGGGTATTGGGTTAAAGAAAATCGAGAAAGTACAGAAATCGAGAAAGAATAAGTAATCGTCACTATCCGGAAGTGAAGTCCTCACTGTCCGGAAGTTCACATATGGCAGTTCCGATGATTCGCAATTTAGTTTTAATGGCCAATTATTCAATTAGCACCAACGTATTTTGCCTTTTATCGCAAGGAAAAACACAAAGACAAGAGGAGAGGACAAAAAAAAACATGCAACAAATAATTTACTTCCTTGTTCGGAGCATAGCAGCACTCTGATGTCACCGAAATTTATGCACCGTCTAATATGAGAACGATCATAAATTGGGGCATTGTGTTTATCTATAAATGCGCATGAGAAATCGAGAAATTATTAGAATACACGAAGTCATCATTATCCGGAAGCCCGTACATTGTCACCCGAAATGGGGAACACGGCTGAGCTTCACTTCCCCATCGGCCACGCCCACGCAACAACGTGCATTGTCATTGGTTTGGTAAATAAATGGGCATAACTTGGGAAGCACTTGTCCGATTAATATCAAACCTTGAAAAGGCACATCCTCAGGGCCGCAGCAATATATCTGGCAAGTTTCAAATAGATCGGACCAGCGGTTGTCAAGAAACAGCGGTCACAGACACAGACACACACACACACACACACACACACACACACACACACACACACACACACACACACACACACACACACACACACACACACACACACACACTGCAGAATTTGGCAACAACCCAAAAACCTCGAGAAGCCTTCACCGAAAAACAATGTTGCATTTATACAAACTTTATATTGATGTTTCAGGGATATGTTCACAAACATTAATCTTTGGACACATCTGCGTGTTTCGTGTGAAAAAAAAATTTTGCTCGGTAATTTAGAAATCAGGTGAATGTGGAAAACGGCTCGGAAATCGGGTGTTATTTCAGAACTCACTCAGGGTGATGGGGCACGAACCACTCACTTCAGGTGTCAGAGCAGGAACCACTTGTTCAGGGCGACAGAGCATGCACCATTCGCTCAGGGCAGCAGAGCACAAACCACTCACTCTGGGTGACGGAGCACGAACCACTAGCTCAGGACAGCACAGCATGAACCACTCGCTC
>NC_140963.1:77659297-77706797 GCF_056783735.1 Eptatretus burgeri | reverse complement strand
GTCTCCTCTCCAGCCTCACCCTCCCCCCTGCTCCAACTGTGATTTGTCCCCACCACATTTCCACAGGGCGCTCTCGGTCTGCCATCAACTCCCTTCTGGTAAAACCACCAAAATCACGAATCACTGCTCACCTTCACTCTTTCATTCCTATTTTTTCCACGCCTTAGAAATAAATTCCTTCACTCTGTTCAATCCCATTGTTCCCTCCAGGCCTTCAAAACAGCTGCTCAACACCACCTCTTATCATCCCCCATCCAAATCCTCGATATTTTCTATCCCCGATAATCCACCCAAGCCAACCTCCTTCAAATTCCCTGCTTTCCTTCCTGAAAGTCCTGTAATGTCCATCTTGTATTCCCCATGTTCCCTGCCCCATTCATCTCCCTTCCACAGATCCCCTGATGTCTCTGTTCCCCACTGTTTTGTCCTTCCCACTCCCACTCCTCTTGTCTCATCACTCCCCCTTGCTGTGTGTTGTGTGTTCGCTCTCATACGAGCCTCGACAAGGAATACAAATGTTTTTCTTTTTTAAAACCTCACACATTAAACCCAAACCCTAACCTCACATGAAATATACCATCAGAGATGGAGAATCCCCCGCTATTGAATGATGTCATACATATTCCAGATAATGAGGGAGTTGAGTTGGAAACAAGACCCCATTTGGTCATCATCCCAAAAAAGGTCCCCAGGGGTGAGGAACGTAGTAACCAAAAATAATTGAAATCAGATAAGCGGTTTTCCATTTATTACGAAAAAAAAATTTTCAAGATGGTCGCCCCAGTCGGCCATCTTAGATCCGGCCACGCCCAAAACCAATGGGGTTCTTCCTTTTCAGGTGGTACATGTGTGACTCAAATTTCAAATCGATATGGCAAAGAGTTTTGGAGTTGTCGCACTCACAGCTATAAATGTTGATGCCCGGACGGACGGACGGACAGCTGGACGACCCGGGTGACAACAATATCGCCCTTCTGCTGTGCGGCGGGGGATAAAAACCAAACCCGAACACTCCAAACCCAACCCTCACCCTCACATGAAAACCCAAACCACAACCTTCATTCCCCAAACCCAAACCCAACCTTTACTTTCACATTTAAAACCCAAACCCGAACCTTCACACTTAAAACCCAAATCCAAACCCTAACCTTCACACCTAAAAGCCAAACCCTCACCTTCATATCCCAAACCCAAACCAAACTCTAATCCCAAGATCATTTATCATTTTTACACATTTTTTTTTTTAAAAAACAACTCAATGAATTATGATTTTTTAAAACAGTTTAATGTTTTTTTTGAGCAGTTCAATAAGAATACAAGGTCAAGAAAGTTTTTCAACTCAACAAAGTTTTTGGTTTTTCCTTCCAGTTCCATCTTAAGAATGAAATTTCAGTTGTTTCAAGTTTGAAAAAGTGGAAAGGAAGCGATATATTGTAAATTTGTCTCAGGAAATCTCAGGTCTTCCCAACACTTTCTTGATTTTGCTGAAAAAGAATAAATAAATACATGACATGTCTAATATCGAATTAAATAATATATAACCATAAATTTTTAATCAACTGAACTTACCACTCATCAAGCACCATCCAACCAAGAATGCCATGGATAGATGGTTTAGAACTCCAAAGGTCTCCAAGATGGAACTCGTTTTTCGAGTCTGGAAGGTCGGTCTCATATTTTGCGCCCTCAAGGTGGAACTCTTCTCCTGATTTTCGCGAATGTTTTGGATCATCAAGGGAGAATTGATATGCTGGATCAAGGCAGAACTCTTTTCTGGGTCTCTGCACACACATCAGCAAAAGGAAGTGAAAACCACTGTATATCACCACATTCATAATGTTCATCATTGTAATAACTTCTAACACAATCCTGGGAACACTATTCTCTCCATTGCTTTCTGCATCTCAGTTCAATTTCCCTTTCCTTTTGCCTTCAATTTCACACCTTGATTTTCTTCATCACAAAGTCCCACTGGCTTCAATTAACGTTTTTCAAATAATAAATTTTAATGCAGGAAAAGTTTATAATTGAAAAAATCTGAACTTTCTACTCATCGGAGAAGGCGACGTTTCGGGAAGAATCCACTCGCCTTGGTCACGGCAGATGAGGAAATGAGGAAGAAGCTGGAAATCTGCCACGTGAGATCCAACCTGCTTCGATTTAATGACCAACATTCATTGATTTAATTAATTAATTTAATTGCATCGATTTTTTTTTACCAACATTCATCGATTTAAATAATTTTAATGATCATCCAGTTGCACACAATGAATTTTATACGGATACATTAACACTCATGCCAGACTTTCACCAACTGGATGAATTTTTGGTGCTTGTCTGGATAAGAGTTCAGCAAAACATTCGTTTGTTCCGAACACTTTTGAGACACAGACAGAAAGGGAGACGATGGGGGTGAAGAACATGCAGTTTATATAAAGTTCGGAATAATTTGTAATGTAAGGCAAGAATCTTGGCAACTTGCGTTCCAACCGGTAAGATGGTTTCATTCGAGGGGGTGGAGGGAGTAAACGAGCACCTCTTCTGAGGAGTCTTCAGAAAAGAAACAATAAAAACATAAAAGAATAAATACATTGATATCTTCATCAGTTTAATAACTTGTTCAGGAAAGGGCACAGAAGGGAATGCACTGATGGAACAGGTAAGGACGAAAAGGTGAATAATCCAATCGAGGGAAGTTAAACTTCTTGTGATTTCAGCTGCATCGCGATGACCATGTTAATAAGTTACCTTCCCACCAAAGTTATAATTACAATGATCTCCACAACTAAGAACATTCTTCTTCATCGAAGGAAGTATAAACAGCAATGTTTATAAAAGAACAAGTGGCAAAATGTATCTCAGTTTAACGTCCCGATCTTGGGGTTTGCTGTCTTTACACCGAGTGTGGTCACCGCAACTGCCCAAAGTATTGAAGAATGCTTACCTGTTGAAGGTCCTGCATGTGGTATGACCTGTCAACATCGTGATGTTTCTGCTGTTGCTGTTGCAGCCCCTCAGTAACATGTTGCTTGTGTTGCTGTTGCAGCCTGTGATCACAATGAGGGTTCTGCTTTTCCTTCAGCCCCTCAACACCGTGCTGCTTCTGTTGTTGCTGTTGCTCCTTTCGACCCTGTTTACCCTTCAGAACTTTAGACCCCACATGACCCTTTCAACTCCTATATATCCTTTGACCTCTTTGACATTTATACCCGCAGATCCTTGAGACCCGTTGAGACCCCATAGATCCATTTGATCCCTTTTTTGTTAGAGCCCGTTTGACCTTTACACCGTTTGAACTGCTTCGACCCCTTAAGAACCCTTTACACACCACACAAACATCCAAATAGTCTTTTTGCAACAGAGACTACTCTTTTCAGCAGGTGATATGCAAACTCGTTCCTCCCAGAGGGTGGTAAACTGTGCTGATGACCTTGTCTGATCGAAAACTACTTGGAAAACTGCAACTGAAATGAAATCAGATTCCTGGAATTTGTACAACACAAAATAGAGCCTCTCCCCCTCCTCCCCTGCGAACCTGGTGTTCCTGTCCTCAATTGGAATCGTCATTTGAACAAAGACATTCATCGTCCCCATCCTCACAATGATATCCGTCATCGTCACAATCACATCCATCATCATCGTCACAATCGTCGCAATCACATTCGTCGTCATCGTCGCAATCACATCCGTCGTCTCCATCATCACAATCACATTCCTCGTCTTCTGAATCAAATCTCTCATCATCATCATCTTCCACTTCTTCCACATCTTTATCCTCCCCATCAGGCTCATCTTCTCCATCAACTTTCTTGTCCTTTCTGTGAACACACAAGAAAAACCAGAACTTCGTTTGAGAGAACATTTCTCTGTGTAGCACAAATGTATCAATCAGAGGACCACCAGAGATATAAACCTCAATAACAACATATTCATCAGTGGAGAGGTCCATCGGGATCATAGTTTGCTGTTCTTAATTTGAAGATCAATAATAAAATGAAGACTTGTGAAGAGCTTTACCGGAACCGTTTGTTCATCCATAAATAAATCGCACAAAGCGAGTTGATGATAAGTATCACCATGGAGATGATCCCAACAGCAAACTCAAATCTCCCCCAAAGCGACACGAGTTGTCCAACGTCCATCGGACCGAAGATGGAACCTTCCCCAAAGATCTGTGGACACGGATATAACAAGTTTAATAAATAAATGTTACTTCAATGAAAACATGAATCAATTTACTTCATAACAATCCTTAAATAGGATCCTTTCAAACTGAAATTGAAACACGACGTTCTGACCATAGGCCCAGTAAACAAATCAAACATTCCAGAACAGGTGTGGTTTCCTTGTAACAAGATTTAAGAGAACAATTGTTCACATCGTAATCAAACCGTCATAATTTCTTGAATATCACAATCTGCTCCGTTCCTTTAACTTCCTTTTCATTCTCATCAATGGGATCTTTAAACCTTTATCCTCCGTCCATCAGGGACGGTCTTTCTCTTCGTTTCCCACTTACCTGGTAAGACTTCTTTATAGTCCAGACTCCTGGACGCACTTGCAGGTGCGACGGAAACATATCCTCTTGAAATTCTTTGAAAAAACTCAAGAGCACAACAAGGTACGACCACATCGTAGCAGCGAATGTGGCAGAATGGTCGAAATGTTCAAAAAGGTGAACACACAATGCATCCCACCGATTGTCTTTGTGACGCTGCAAGCATTGTTGTCATGGTAACCCCATTGCGTTCCAAACGAACCCATTTCAGTTTTCATTGTATCATCATCCCATGTATTATATGTAATTATATCATGGTTTGTAATATTTGTGTACATGTTGGCCTGAAAGTCGTTTTACCCCTCACCAGAAAAGCATTCATTCTTAAACTCTTGAAATACAGGTTTTATTGTGCAGCACTGTACTTATTATATAAAAGAAACACTTTTTGTCTTTGTTTGTAATCCATCAGTATGGAGATGATCAACATCAATATCTTGAATGCATCCACATTATAATGTTCAGCACTGTTTGCATTCTCAATCAAATGCTGTCCAATAGCAGATGTACACGATGTTGGGATTGATGCTGGGACCTTCCTACAAGCAGGTACCGGCTGTATTCGTGTACCAAACGTGTTTTTTTCCTGATGGACAAAGGGAGGTGCTGTTTGATTCTGTCAGTTGGAATCTGGGTAGTTCTGCCTCCATACCGAGCATCACACCGGCACTTGAACTCATAAATTATATTGCTAAATTTTGAGGCAGGCAGAACATCCTTCTTTACTGCAGGAATCAGATGTCGAGAGGTGAAAATCACTCTTGGACAAACAGTGAGATACATGTTTGAGACGCATCTTTTGATTTGTTCCTCATATCTTTGCGTTCAAGATGTGCATTCAAATATGGAGGAGAGGACGAAGTTCATCACATCTCTGAATACCAGAAGTGGCATTTATCTATTTCATGGACCCTGTGTTATGTCGGCAAACAGACTTTGTCCACTCTCTTTGCTTATTTATGCAAAGAAGAAGAAGAACACGAACTCGTCTCACGATCACAGATGTTGATGAAGAGGATTCTGAAACAGCCTCAGGGGTCTGCCTCAGACTCTGCAACCTCCAACTGGAGAGCTGAACACTGAACAGGCTCCTCTCACCTCGACCGTCGGGAGGTGATGACTCATCAAGAGAGAACGTCCAATCAGAATTGACTGTTGATAGGTGTCTCTTCGACTGTTCTTCTTCCTTACCTCATTCAGTTGGTGCGAATTTCACCTTAAGAGAGCACAACGAAAAGCCTTGTGGTTTTCTTTTAGTCTGTTTTATGGTAATGTCCTTTAAATGTCTCAACTGATTAACTTTCTTTTTAATTTCTGCACAATAAAACCTCTCCATTGAAAGAGTTTAAGAACAAATGTTTTTGTCTCATGTGGTTTGGAAGGGAAAGACTCAGAAAGGGTGTGGATGGGCAAATTAAAGGGGTGAGGCCAGCATTAGGATTGAGTTTAGAAATCGAACTGTCAATGTTAAGATTGTGGTTTCCGTTATGTTGGAGTTCAAGAAAATACCACCCATCATTTCACTGATGGGAATAATAAAGGGGGAGGGAGAAAAAGAGGGGGGAGAGGGAGAGAGGGGTGGAGGAGAGAGAGACAGAGAGACAGAGAGACAGAGAGACAGAGAGACAGAGAGACAGAGAGACAGAGAGACAGAGAGACAGAGAGACAGAGAGACAGAGAGACAGAGAGGCAGAGAGGCAGAGAGGCAGGGAGGCAGAGAGGCAGAGAGGCAGAGAGGCAGAGAGGCAGAGAGAGAGAGAGATAGAGAGATAGAGAGATAGAGAGACAGAGAGACAGAGAGATAGAGAGATAGAGAGATAGAGAGATAGAGAGATAGAGAGATAGAGAGATAGAGAGATAGAGAGATAGAGATAGATAGATAGGGAGAGAGAGAGAGAGAGAGAGAGAGAGAGAGAGAGAGAGAGAGAGAGAGAGAGAGAGAGAGAGAGAGAGAGAGAGAGAGAGAGAGAGAGAGGAGGGAGGGGGAGCGATGGGGAAGGGAAGACAGTGTGATGTGAGAGGAAGGGAAGGCAGACGTGCGGTGGAGCAATAATTACCACCCAGAAGCGTCCAGGGAAAAACTCCAGGCGTTTCTCGAGCCAAGCTGAAAGAGACAAACACTGCTTGAACACATCCGGAGAAAAACCCTGCCCAGACACATCAAGAGACAAACACCATCCAGATATGTCCAGAGACAGAGACAGAGAGAGAGAGACAGAGAGAGACAGAGAGACACAGAGACTTTTGACTCCTTTTATTATAAAAATACAAAAATAAACCAAAGGAGAAAAAACAAAAACAGGTTTCAAAGAGAAAATCAGCAAAGTCAAAGAAACACCAAAAAAAGCAATTCAAAACTAGAACGGGCACTCAGTGGAGCGCGTACCTTCGCGAACGCTACATTTTGCCCCCCCCCAGAAACCGTTGATTGTGAGGGTATTTCATTCACTACCACATCTGCCATCTCATATGTGTAATGATAGCTTAAAAACACTAAATTTCCTGTGTCATATCGTATATCACAAGATTGGGCATTGAATTCACAACATTTTGGCATTGGTTGCATGCAAATTGGATAAGAATCGACCGCACTTTGGCAAAATGACGATTTTGACCTTTTCCTGACCTCGACCTTGACCTTTGTACTCTTAATTTTGTAATTGGTATTAGAATGTGGGGAACAGAACAGTCAATATTTTCGTGTTGGTTTCATGCAAATCGGATAAGAATTGACCTCGTTATGACTAAAACCACACATTTTGCAATGTTGTGACCCCCCCTGACCTTTGACTCCCAACCGCGAATAAGGGTTATTACGTCATTGTGTCATGTCAGATCACAAGATGTGGCATTGAATTCTGAACATTTTGGCATTAGCTGGATGCAAATTCGATACAAATTGACCGCGCTATGGTAAAAAGACGATTTTGACCTTTTCATGACTTTGACCTTGACCTTTGACCCGATCGCTCCCAAAATCTAATCAAATGGTCCTCGGATAATAACCAATCATCCCACCAAATTTGCTGCGATTCAGTTCAATACTTTTGGAGTTATGCGAATAACAAACAAACAAACAAACACATATTAACCAAAAAATAAATAAAAACACAGCGATCAAAACATAACCTTCGCAACAAAGTTAGCGAATGTAACAAAGAAAATTCCAAGGACACAAGGAAAGAAAACACCACACGTAAATTTCTCATACATTTTCCTTTACATTGCACATCTTGAGGCGCTGTCACACCTTGACGATTTAGCCAGCGTATGCCGACTTATGAAAAATTTGTCTGAAACGCTGGCACACGTCGAATACGTCATGGGTAAGTTTTGTACATGTTAAGAGCACGCTGAAAAACACTGCCAAACATCGTCGTACGCTGGCTTTCATCGTTGTACTTTGCGGTTGTCCTCAAATTTTAGCACGTATGCCAGCGTATGACTCGCACGTTCCGCTACGCTGACCATAAGTTGTCGGCACGTTTTGCGATCGTTGACACATGTCGACACACGTTACTTGTAAGTTTCTCACAAGTCGAAACACGTCGAGGTCATGTTTAGCGTACCCGAAACTTATTTATAACCGATGAGTAACGTGTTGTGGGCACGTTGCACGATCGTTGCTCACACGTCGAAGCACGTCACGTGAAAGTTACTCAAAAGTCCAAACACGTCGAGGTCATGCTTAACGTACACAAAACTTATTTCTTACCTCTGAGTAACGTGCTTTGAACCGATGTGTAACGTACCTCCAACGCAGATTGACGTATTTGATCGACGTCTTCCGGACGACCACAGTACTTACTGAACGCGTTTCTAATTTACAGCTTCCGTATCATGGCGTATTGGCCGCGTTTAAAAAAAACAACAAAAACAACAATAATTTCCAATATTTCGTCACGTGCCGTTACGTCACGTCCGATTGCCTCTTCAGTTTGCTCATGTCTTATTCTTAGTTCCTCCTCTGTGAATATTTGCTGTTTGAGGATATTATCACGTCGACGTCGAAACTTAAAAGCAAATGTCTGAATATGTTTTAAAATTCGTGATAGACTAAAAAAAAAAACAATAAAAAAAACAACAACAACAACAACTTCAGATATTTCGTCACGTGCCATCACAGAGCCAAGGAGAAAAAAAAGAATACAAGTTTCGGGTATGCTAAACATTACCTCGACGTGTTTCGACTTATGAGTAACTTGCAAGGAACTTGTGTCGACGTGTGTCAACGATCGCATATCGTGCCGAAAACTTATTCCCAGCGATATGTGCAGCGTGCTCTGCCTAAGTTAAACTATCGTTGGGCAGAGGTTGTGAACGCCGACAACAGGCTAAGCATTCGTTGGTATAAGTTATCTATCAGACAACGAAACATTCTGTGCCCGTTACTAATATGTCATGCATACGACCAACACGTTATGAATACGACCAAAACTTTAAAAAAACATCAAAATTTCAGCGTACGCCAACGTTTTGCATACACTTTTATACATTGCCATTGCTGGCGAAATCGTCAAGGTGTGACAGCGCCTTTACCAACACACCAAGTTTCAACAAAGGTTTTCATATTTTCATTATTTCTGGAATAATTAAATTCTAGTTTCAAACGAGTTGAAACCACGGATTGGAAATGCAAAATCACGTTACATTGCTCAAAATGTTTGCCTTTCATTTTGGCTTTCCTCGACAGGTAGATCGCTAACTTTGCCTCCGATAGAACATAGTTCAAAAACATTAACAACTTTTCAGTATCGGAATTGACTCTGAGGCCAAAAATAAATAACCGGAGTGAAAAGGGGACATTTACCCGATGAAATATATCGTTCAATCAAAGAAAATGGGGCACAATCGTTACACAATCAATAGATCCATGGGACAAATCTCAGTGATGTTACAACAGGGACAAAGCACTGAAACAGCAATATCAATTCGGTTGACAAAGGTGTTTGTTGGCAGTGACCAGTGACAGGTCCCCCAAACAAACGGACGCCAACGTTGTCAGACGGAATGAAAACCCGTCATTCTTGTTACAAAAACAGCTAAAATTGATGAAAAAGCGGCCAAAATTGAAACCAACAGAGTAATTACGGTCGCAACAGCAAATATAACCGAAACCAACACGTTTATTATGCACGCAAGAACGGTCGTGACGGACACAAGAACGGTCAATCCCGAAATAGAATGGTGGGGAATGGAAGCAACATCGTTTATTTCCGTCGCGAAACGGCGGAGACCGAAGCGAAAGCGATTAATTCCGGTTACCATAACGTGGAAAACATGGCGGCTTGAAAAGTTCTTGAAGTTATGGTAAGTTAACTTTAACGTCGTCTGCCTTGAATATATCATGTCTGTAAATGAAAACCCGTTTGTGGTACGGGATATTATACAAGCAGCGATAAATGCGCCCTCTTGACTTAATGTGTGGCTGACATTTCGTGAAATTCGTGTACCCGTGCTGCAGCGATCAGTGACGAATGATCATTTATATTTACACGAGGTGAAATTTGATAGTCATAATAAATTGCGAATTCCAAGAAAATAAAATATGAAGTAAAAACTGCAAAAAGATCCCATACACGAACTCCTATGTTGAACTGGGCAAACACAACTCGCGATCCTTCACTCGGGGGCTCGAAATACAGGCAAACCAAACATTATCATCACAACAAAATCCGGTTTAATAAATTGTTAAAACTACATCAGGTACTCCCCACTATATATTATCTATATCACATTCATGTTCGAGGCACAAGCACTAAAATTTTACATTCCGTAACAGGTCGTTCGACTGCATCCGCCATCTTGTTCGCACCACAGTAACCGGAATGAACCGCTTTTGTTTCGCTCTCGGACGTTTCGCGACGGAACTAACCAATCTTGCTTCCGTTCCCCACCAATCTATTTCGGGATTGACCGTTCTTGTGTCCGTCACGAACATTCTTGTGTGTAGAATAAACGTGTTGGTTTCGGTTATATTTGCTATTGCGACCGTAATTAGTGTGTTGGTTTCAATTTCGGCCGCTTTTTCATTAACTTTCGGTGTTTTTGCAACAAGAATGACGGGTTTTCATTCCGTCTGACAAAGTTGGCGTCCGTTTGTTAGGGGGGCCTGAGTGAGCAAGTCTCCATTGCAAGTCACCTGATCTTTTTGTTATTGGTGTGCAATACATCGATTCCCATACAGGTTCAGAAGGGGTGGCATATGTCAAAAGCGTTTTCCATCTCAGTACTCCAACTGCAGAGGTATTTATAATCATAACAGAAAGACAAAAACGATAAATTGATTTACTGTCAAGATTACTAAATAAACAGGAAGCAATACTGACTGGAGATGGAGTAACCCCAGCGAATTGGACAAGTAAGCTCGGAAGTGAAGGCTTATGGGGTGTCCATTGGACCTCCGTACTCCACTGCAACCCAAGTTTAAAGGATGTACGGATGACATCGACAACTACTTTACCGACAGATCTTAACGACCTGGTGCCAGTGATTTCAGCAATTTCTTTAACAGACTTCAAGCAACAATTGGATGTGTCGTGAAGATGCCAAACATATTTGATACCAGCTGAAATGAAGTTTTGTAAAAAGCAATGGCTTTTGGGAACATTGGGAAAGAGTGGGTTGAGGAATCGAGGTTCTCCCACAAACATTTTGATGTCATACAAATTCCTCTGGCGGGTCACCACGACTGCTTGCCAAGCATTCAACAGACTCTGGTAAAACAGAGGAAGGTGAGACGTGTCAATCTTTTTTGACTAAATTCGGAACAACTCAAGGCCGTAGCCGAGCAATCCAGCTTGTCTCAATATTCGTTGTGCTCCAGGGCGCCAGGGCCGTTTTTCCACATTGATCGCTCGTTGTATCGACTTCAGCCGAAAGGTCATCAGACGACACTTTACGTCAATGAGCCCTTGGCCTCCATCAGACAAGGGGTGACAGAGTAAATCTGACCGCAACCAATGATAACCATTCCAGAAAAAATTAACCAGTATCTGTTGATTCTCTTTTAGCAAGCTGTGTGGTGGCTGTTAACAGATGAATTTGTGCCACAAGACAGAGGTAGCTAAAGTATTAATTATGAGTAAACGACCTCTGAAAGACATTTGCGGTAGGAACCTTTTCCATTTGTTGAGACGTTTGGTTACGTGATCTACCACTCCTTCCCAGTTAATAAGGGAGTACTGGTGAGGGCCAAGATAAACACCTTAGTATTTCACCCCCTCTCTCGTCCACTTTAGATCTTTTGGAAGAGACTGAGGTGGCACGAAGGGAAGCCCACCGGATGTACATTGAGCTGAGGACACCCACAGAGCTTGACTCTTTGGCCAATTACACTGCAAATCTGAAGCAAGATGAAACTTATGTAAAGATCCAAGAAGAGTGGTTAGATCCTGATCATTTTAATTACTATACAGACATCATCAGCATATGTAGACACAACGATAGGGTGTTCTTCTGGTGACTGTACAAAGCCAGAAAGAGAGTTCCGAAGATTAATTCGTAATGGCTCAAGAGAAAGGCAAAACAGTAAACCTGACAATGGACAGCCTTGCCGAACACCCCTCTGAACCTGAATGGGAGAGCAGAGACCATCGTTTACCTTACACAAACTAGATATATTGTTGTATAACAACTTAACAAAACCAATGAACTTTTCACCCAGACCAAACTTTTGCAGCATATGAAACATATTGTTACGTTTGAGGGAGGGGGGGGGTATGCATTCAAAGGGTAATTAGGATGTTTAACTAGGTATGCCATGCTGTTCGAGTGTACCAGGATCTCGATGTAATAAGTAGCAATTCAGTGGTGATACGTTGTCTGGTAAATGTCCATTTCTTCAAGGGGGAAATGATAATTGTCACGTAATTAGATAGGGACACGGGATAGGGTAAGTGTGTCTACGTAAACCCCTTTTAGTATTCTCTGGAGGCTTGCTGTGACGTCACAGGACAGTGCTGCGGATGGCTCCGCCCCGTGATCACGATTGGCGGAAGGCGACGGTGCAGGGCCAATAAAACGGCTCGATTGGAAGTGACGAGGAGGGGAGGATAAAAAGGCTCTGTTCGGGGAAAGGTGAAGAGGAAGAAGATCGGTACCGAAAGACTGGTTTGGTGGAGGTTGTTGTGCTGGGAGCGTGCTGTGTTGTTGCGCTGATTCGGCCCTGGTTTGATCGTGTCTTGGAGCCTTGCTGAGCCTCGTGCCTCACCTTGGTTGGCTCTGGGGTTCTGCTGGCTTTGAGTACGGGGTCGAACGGCGGGCGGACCTGCCTCCCTCCCCTGCTCGCAATTTGGCGCCAGAACTGGTTCCCTGGCGGCTGTGAGCGGACTTGGGCCAAGACCAGGAGGTCGACAGCACCACGGTTTCTCCTGCCCCCTGACGAGAGCAAGGCCAGCTCGTCCGACGCCAATCCAGGGACTGTTGCGTCCACACCACGGTCCAGCCTGACCACCAGGAATAGCTACGTTTTGTGTGTGTGTGTGTGTGTGTGTGTGTGTGTGTGTGTGTGTGTGTGTGTGTGTGTGTGTGTGTGTGTGTGTGTGTGTGTGTGTGTGTGTATGTACCTGGCACCTTAGAGGGTTTGAGATTTGTATATTCATTGGAATTGGCTGTGTTTTCCCCAAGCCCGAACCCACACCACCATCCCGTCGAATCGCCCCGGATCCCTCTTCTTGCCGAGTGTTATTTCTGGTTAGAGAAAATAAAAGTTATCAACTCAGTGAAAAGCGACTTGTGCCACCTTCCTCGTCCCGTTTGCGGTAGAGCGATTAGAACCGCCATCTTTGAGTTATAAATAAATAAACCGCCTCCATCGTTTCGGCTCATTCTGCGTTGGCGGGACTGTTCAAGTCCCGTGGACGTCACATTGGTGTCAGGGTGTTGGATGTTCGAACCCCTCTAAATTATATTTGGTATCGGGAGAATATACCAAGATTAAAATCTCGTCACGAATTGGAATATAAAATCACTACAGGAAAGTGCGCGAGCGCGGGAAAATTTTGGCGGGATTTTTCAAATTAAATTTAATTGGCGGCAAACGGGACTTCTGCACCATGGCGGATGTGCAGATGTTTGAGGTGGAAGGCCACGTGTCTTGCAGCGAGTCGGGGGAAGAAGGGAGAGACGGGGGTAGGGTTGGAACCTCCCCCATTCCGAGCGTGGACCGTGCTTCATCGCCCGTAACGGAGCCGGCAGCGCCGGAAACCGGCACGATGACGATCCAGACAATGTTGGAACGTTAAATAGGGGACATGACGGTACAAATAGCAAATCAATTCGTGACACAGAGGGCAGAAATGACGGCACAGAGGGCAGAAATGACAGATCAATTGGGGGTAATGGGGGTACAGTTGGGTGCACAGATTGATTTAATGAGGGATGAATTGGGGGAAAAGATGGAGAAAATGAAAACTGAGATGCAGGAGTGTGTGGATGTTAAATTGGGAGAAATACAAAGTAAATTCGAGGATAGATTGGTGGAAACAAAGGTAGAAATTACATTGGAGGGGAAAATATCCGGAAAAAATTGGTAGATAAAATTGATGCAACGAACATTCGGGTTGATAAAGTGGATGAAAGCCTGGAACGTCATCGTGCCTGTGTGGATGCTCGTATGCAGCTGCAAGTAGAAGAGTGGGGAGAGCTGAGGAAGCAAGGGATGAATTTGGCAGAGGAGGTAAAGGATTGGAGGCTCGTTTGGACGAACAAGATAAAATTATGAGCCAAGATGAAGTCTTGGATAAAGGCCTGGTAGAGCCGTCTTTTGTAAGTAGAGTGTCCGGGTTGGTTGAGGAGCAGCTACAAACTCGCGACGGATCCTTGGAGGAGGTTGTGCGGGCCCAGAAGATCCTGCGGGAAGAGGTGAATCGGTCCATTCAACGTTTGGAACAGGAGGCAAAATTGACCCATGAGACCCTCACCACAAACCATCTTTGGCCACAGTGGGCTCCGAAATTGGATACGCAGCCACAAGGGTGTTTGATCCCTGGGCTGGATTCGGACAAGGGAGAAACTGGGAAGCGGGCCACCGGGAAAGTGATCCCCCTGGTAAATTTCGACGGGTCAGGGAGCGTTGAAGCTTTTCTGACGCAATTTGAGTGTATTTCCCGACTAAACGGGTGGAATGAGCGGGAACGTACAGGGAATTTGGTGGCAACGTTGCGGGGACCAGCCGCAGATGTGTTAAACGTGATCGCGGAGGGGATGTTGACCAGCTCCCACATTTGCGAGGCGTTGAGCCGTCGGTTTGGGTTTGCAGCGAACTGTGATCTGGTGCGGGCCCAGCTCCAGCACCACAGATTAAAGCCGGGTGAGACAGTGCAGGAGCTGGTACAGGACATTTACCAATCAGTCAGGATCGCGTATCGGGACCTCACAGTGGAGGCATGGGACAGACTGGCACTAGAGAAATTTTTAGCTGCTCTTCCTGACCCTGAGGTCCGAGCGCTAGTGGAGCTCCAGGATCCACCCACCGTGCACCGAGTGCGCGGCCAGGCTGGCCTCATGGAGGCGGCCGGGTCGGGTGCCAGAGAGGCCATCGGTGACGATCCGACAGGCGGAGATCCAGGATCAGGGAGGGGGGCTGGGAGAAATTGGCATTACCCAAATGTTTCAGGAAATTTTCCAGAAACTGTCAAGTTTGATAAAGGGTAATCCGGTAGTTGGTGCGCCAAAGCGGCAGGGTCCAGCCCAGCCAATAGAGCAATTCGATTATGGCCGAAGGGGTCCGGAACCAGAAGAGACATTTCACCGATACTCACATGGGCCTTTTATGGGGACTTGTTTCCGGTGCGGGCAGAGGACACATGCAACGACATTGCCGGTACCCGGCGATGGAGGGACCCTCCAATAGACTTTTAGACTCGGAGAGGGTGAATCCTCCTGCTGAACCACCAGGTCTATCCGAGATGCCCTTTCATAGGTCGGGTCCGGAGATCACTGTCGGGGGTCGGGGAGACTAGATTAGGCTGAGCATATAGGGCCATACTCGGCTGCTGAGATTGTGGCGAAGTGCCCTCCTTTGGTTAAAAAAAAAAAAAAGAATTGTGGGAAAATTGGCATGGGTTTGTAAGTGCTGCTGGGTTTTAGAGTGACAATAGGGAGAATGGGTAATTGGTAACAAAGCGGGCACGAGTGGCTGTCCAATGGCTGGTGCGTGGATCGGGTGAGGAGAAGTGCTGTGTGAGTTGCTTCAAGTTAAGAAGTGAAATGTATGGTGCACACGTTGATTTTTTATTGGACATGGTGTGGTAACAGGGAAGGTCATGGTCGGTGAAGTGTTAGAAATGCAGGTGTCACATGTAAGGCCGATGGGGTGGGGGAGTCATGTGGGTTTTGTGGGTGGGGATGATGTGCTTGTCCACGGGGATTGCTGAAGCTCACGGTGAGCGGGAATTGCGACCCCCCTTCAAGGAGATTCACCCCTGGTGTCTAACGGTGACGGTGTCTGGAGGCAACTGGGAGAGGGTCTGGTTGGGCGACCAAGGCGGGTAGGACCTTGGCGACCCAGGAAGGCCAGACGAGCCAGTGAGACCCCTTCCAGTGTGTTGTACGGGGTTAGAGCTGATGGCTACCGGGGGGGGGGGTGGGAATCAAAGGTAGCGGGGCGGAGAAACGTCTGGGTTGGACTAAAGCTTATCTGTGGGCATGGTTGCACCTGAGATGCCCCCATCATCTTTTTGTAACCCACCCCACGGCCATGACGGGGTTCAGCCTGCATCATTAAAATGGGGACCATGACCTAGAAATGTGATGATTACCATGGTGTGAGTGTTGTGAAGATGTGCGAGTCCCACTCGATCCCGCACAACTTGACATGTGCAGCAAGGGCATGATGTCCGCATAATTTTGGGGCAAGCAAATTTGAAAATTGGCTCCCCAGGTAACGCTGGGTCTATTAGCATCCACTGGGGGAGGCGGTCAAGTGTAAATATCCCATGAATAGTGTCGTGAAGGCTTAGAGTAGGAATGTAAAGTATAAGTGTTGTGTTTTTTTTTGTGGAACCTTTTGTTTCCCCTCCCCAGATCACTGGAAGAGTGTTGGGCAAGAGCGATGATCCAGAGGATGGAGTGCAACTTCGCTCAGTGCTCTCAAGTGATAAAATTAAAAATAAAAAAAATAAAAAATGAATGATTGTTTAGGCGAGGATAAGGCCATAAGGGGGTAGTACATTAAGCAGGATAGGTAAGTTAGCTGCGACTCGCTGCCCATTGCCCCTCCTACTTTATTTCGTTAGGTTAATTAGGTGTGAGTCAGTAAGTGTTAAGGCTGGTACGGTAGCGCCTGTGATATACCTTGCAGGAGCTGCGGTACCAGAGGAGGGGGCAGTGTTACGTTTGAGGGGGGGGGGGTGTGCATTCAAAGGGTAATTAGGATGTTTAATTAGGTATGCCATGCTGTTCGAGTGTACCAGGATCTCGATGTAAAAAGTAGCAATTCAGTGGTGATAAGTTGTCTAGTAAATGTCCATTTCTTCAAGGGGGAAATGATAATTGTCACGTAATTAGATAGGGACACGGGATAGGGTAAGTGTGTCTGCGTAAACCCCTTTTAGTATTCTCTGGAGGCTTGCTGTGACGTCACAGGACAGTGCTGCGGATGGCTCTGCCCGGTGATCACGATTGGCGGAAGGCGACGGCGCAGGGCCAATAAAACGGCTCGATTGGAAGTGACGAGGATGGGAGGATAAAAAGGCTCTGTTCGGGGAAAGGTGAAGAGGAAGAAGATCGGTACCGAAAGACTGTTTTGGTGGAGGTTGTTGTGCTGGGAGCGTGCTGTGTTGTTGCGCTGATTCGGCCCTGGTTTGATCGTGTCTTGGAGCCTTGCTGAGCCTCGTGCCTCACCTTGGTTGGCTCTGGGGTTCTGCTGGCTCGGAGTACGGGGTCGAACGGCGGGCGGACCTGCCTCCCTCCCCTGCTCGCAATTTGGCGCCAGAACTGGTTCCCTGGCGGCTGTGAGCGGACTTGGGCCAAGACCAGGAGGTCGACAGCACCACGGTTTCTCCTGCCCCCTGACGAGAGCAAGGCCAGCTCGTCCGACGCCAATCCAGAGAATGTTGCGTCCACACCACGGTCCAGCCTGACCACCAGGAATAGCTACGTTTTGTGTGTGTGTGTGTGTGTGTGTGTGTGTGTGTGTGTGTGTGTGTGTGTGTGTGTGTGTGTGTGTGTGTGTGTGTGTGTGTGTGTACCTGGCGCCTTAGAGGGTTTGAGATTTGTATATTCATTGGAATTGGCTGTGTTTTCCCCACGCCCGAACCCACACCACCATCCCGTCGAATCGCCCCGGATCCCTCTTCTTGCCGAGTGTTATTTCTGGTTAGAGAAAATAAACGTTATCAACTCAGTTAAAAGCGACTCGTGCCACCTTCCTCGTCCTGTTTGCGGTAGAGCGATTAGAACCGCCATCTTTGGGTTATAAATAAATAAACCGCCTCCATCGTTTCGGCTCATTCTACGTTGGCGGGACTGTTCAAGTCCCGTGGACGTCACAATATAAAAGTGATCAATGCAATCAAAAGCCTTTTTGACATCAAGGAAAATCAAACCAACCCCCCCCCCTTCCTCCTAAAGACCACAATCAATCAAATCTCTAACTAAAAAGATGTTATCAGAGTTTGATCTCCCTGGAACACAGTAGCTCTGGTCCTGATAAACGAGAGTCCCGACGACAACTTTTAGCCGATTGGCCAACAATTTGGAAAAGAGTTTGTGGGCAGACCATCGTAATGAGATGGGGCGCCAGTTCTTGATTTGACGGAGATCGTCGCTTTTTGGGAGAAGACAAACCACCGCTCTTCGACAGCTGAGAGGCAGTATGCCAGAAAGTAAACTTTCTTGCAGAACCAACAGTACTTCTGGACCTAAGATGTCCCAAAATTGTAAAAAAAATTCCACTGGAAGTCCGTCGCTTCCAGGGGCTTTTCCACATTCAAAGCTGTTCAGAGCCATGTTGAGTTCCTCCAGGGAAAGCAGTTTTTCAAGAGCTTGACGCTGAACACAACTCAAAGAAGGAACATGATTTGTCATCTCATCAACACAATCTTTAAACACAGATTCATTCGCAAATAAATCAGAAAAATAATTTTTCACAAGCCGACCAACATCACTTTCATTTTGTATAATAGTGCCTTGAGCATCCAACAAGGAGTAAAATATGTCTTTGGGATTTCTTTACCCCTTCTCAATGGAAAAACCTTGTATTTGGGGAGTCAGAAAACTTCACATTTTGGATTCCGAGTCGAACTGACATCCCCATGACTTTTTCATGAATTAATTCTCTGAGATAAGGTCTTTTTTCGTATAATAGCCGAAGCTCTCTGTCATTTTGAGCTTTAGCCAAGTCTTCCTCCAACTGCAAAATCTCAGTTTCCAAGAGTGAAACAGCAATTTTACTCTTGCTCCGAGAAAAGGACCGATAACATTGAGAGAAAACACGAATTTGAGCTTTTGCGTTGACCCACCATAACTGGATAGAAGCAGAGGAAGGTTTGCTTTGGATAAGTTTTTCCCAAAACCTATCAAAAGCATCATTAAAAATAACATCCTCCAACAGGCTGGTATTCAAGGTCCAATATGCACTTTTTTGCAGTAACTCAGAAGAGGATAAACCAAGCACGACCAAGTGATGATCAGAGAAAATGGAAGGAAAGATGTTTCAAGACATGAGGACATTTCTAAAAGTAGAGTTAATGTACCATCTATCCAACCTTGCAAGTGTTATCAGCACGTTAGCACACCGGCACAATGTACACCGAAATGCTGTACGGTGCTGCATACACCAAGCATCGAGAAGACCAAGTGATGAAAAACAACAAGATATGTGTTTATGAGATTCAGGATGTGGTTCTGGTGTATTCCTATCTAAATTAGGTTCAAACGTGCAATTGAAATCTCCTCCGATACAAATACAGTGATCAAAGACAAAAGTATGGAAGTAATAAGCCAGATGTGAAAAAAAAAAAAAAAAAAAAAAATTTACGAGCCCCGCTTTCACGAGGAGCAGAGATATTAAGTAAGGTGAGGTTAAATCCTTGATACATAAAGGACACTTGGCATCATTGGAGTTCAACTATTTCAAGGAAACGATACGAGTCAGGAACAAAACCTGGACGAAGCATAAAGGCAACACCCGCCGAGACAGAAGACAAATTACTGAAGAAACAAAGCCCCTTGTTAAGGCAGAGCCAGTCAGACTGTGAAGTCTCTGTTGTGTGCGTTTCTTGCAACAAACAGACATCCACATGTTTCCGAAGCAACGAGTTTTTAACTTGGATCCGACGCAAATGGTGAGCACCAACCCCCATTCATGTTTAAGGTGCCAAAAAGCACTTCGTTCCTTTTCATCCTGTATCAGGGGGGTTTGGCAGCTGTTGAGAACATTCTAAACCTGCTTTTGTAAGAAACTTCCTCAGTCTGTGAATTTGTGGTTTAGTTATTTCAAAATCTTTGGAGATCCTAATTATACACTTTGCAGTCTGCATGAAGGAAAGCAAGTCAGGAAAATCATGGGTAGTCATGGGTGGGCCTTTCGGCCTCACCACGATCGTGCCAATCGGCCCCCCGCATGGGATAGGGTTGTTCGCCAAACTCGACCTACCTAAGTACCCACGCGGAGGGAAGACCGGGCGATCGCACCTCGCCGCAGGTCGACTCCGGACACGGGCCACTTAAGCGACCCGTTCCGTACTATCGGGATAACCGAGCGGTGTTATCGTCGGCCTCGACGGTTCGATTAATTATCGGGCGTATTAAGCCCACTACCAACCCTTTACGTGAAGCAAGATGGAGATTCAATTAAAGAAAAGACGAAGCGAAACGGGAAAACAGTTCAACATGAGGCACATTTATTCCACGGCACACGGAGAGCACACATATACAATTACAACAATTACGCACCAAAAGCAGATGTAACAAAAGAAACACAACAATGCAGATCTACAACCGACGACGCGAGCACACGGCAACACTTACACAGTTTTACTTTAAAGACGGTGCCAACAACACATTTACTCAAAAGCAAAAGAAAAGGGCCACCCTCAAAGACAAGGGGGCAGACGGGGCATGTGGGCCGCGAGACCGGGTGGATCCTACCCGTGTCTTTGTGATGAGCCGCAAATGTGGCGGCGTGGCGGTGCCCCGACTCCGCGCTCCTTCACGGGTTTCGTTGGCGCTGCTTGGAGTGGGGTGGGAACGGGGCCCCCTTTTCGCACTATCTCAGCGCGGGGGGGGAAAAAGGGGGGAATTGTTGATGCTCTGGGAAAGAGGATAGCTGGCTTGCTTGGGTCCCGCGACGAGCGACTCCACTGCGAGCTCGTCGCCGATCGCCGTCTTCCTTGCCTCGGACCCGAGCTATCCGGTCCCCTCCGCAATTCTCCTCAGCCGACTGCAGCAAATCACCTCGACCGCGCTCCAGGCTTTCTCTCTCCGCAGCTCCCCGACAGACTCCGAACCTCGACAGACTGCCACTCTCCTGACCCGACTTGACTGCCTCGACCACACTCTGCCGCTGCCACACTCTGTTCTCCAAAACTGACTTGACTCGCCCCGCGCTCGGCGCTTGATAGTCCGGCAGGAGAACCCATATGCAAATTTCTGGATCAGAACGAGCTCGGGGGTGGAACCACGCTCGCCCATTGGACGGAGAAAAAGGGGCGCGAGTCTCCCTTGATCCTCGAATTTGCATATCCCGATTCTACTCCGACGCGCCTGGAGGCGGTGCCAAACCGCCCCGCGCTTGCTGATTGGACGGATCAGAAGTGGGCGTGTATCATTCCTGATCCGACTTCTCCTCGGAAAGGCCGCACTTTGTACCCGCGGCTCGGCGCGCGTCCCGCACCAGGCCAGGACAGCCTGACGCTCGGTGCCCACAAGCAGTGCGGGAATGGCCGCATAAGGAGAGGCGAAGGTGGTGGAGGGTTTAAAGTGGTGGTCCATGGCCATGGCGACGTTTGGAATGGCGGTGATGCGATGTTTGCGGGAGCGAGTTGTGAAGGTAAAGGTCGTGGCTGTTGGCGTTGTTGATGTGAAGCGGCGTTGCGGTCGGTGGTTGTTGTGTGATGGCGGTTGAGACGTGGTTGGTTCAAAATAAAGATAGAACAGAAAAACGGCTATCTTAAAGGGTCGCAGCCCGAATGAATCACATAATTTCCTCTAAACAACGGGTTTGGGGCTAACTACACATGTACTTACAGAGATATCTCACCGACGGGACCTGAATGGTGGTTTGCGAATTTCCTCAACCGCAACAATACAATAACCTGCAGAGATATCTGTAAATGATCAGATGATGACTGTGACAGATCAGTCACCTCCATGTCATCATCATCTGAAGCAGACAGCCCAGATAACCTTCCACAAGGTTCGTAAGTATCACCCTGGACCTTTACAAACACGTCGAAGAGGGGTACCGAGTGATGCACGGTGGTATTTTGTGAGTCCTGTTTTACACTTTCATCAACAAGAGATGGGGCGTCCAATCCACCATCTTGTACAACTACATCGGGCACCTCTACCGAGGCCTCACAAACTGCATGTTGATCATTTGTTGAGGCGCGAACATCGCATGGAGCTGAAACATTATTTCAGTCTGTCTCAGGAAAACCGAGCGTTGATACTTCCCGACATTCTACACACGGTTCAGCAACACCAATATACACTTCACCGCGATCTGAAGGACCCGGACCACACTGTACACTCTGAAATACATTCTCGTTATCGGAAACCATTCCATCCTTTTTTTCATTCCGATGACGTTCCTCAGTTACCGGAACAACCGTATCCAGCACGACTCCCTTGGGAGAGCTCGTGGGGTCACGAGGAGCAGACGATCTACGTTTTTTTGACACAGTGACAAAATCATCCTTAACGTCCTCACTATGTGAGGAAACAGTATGAGCAGGAACGTTGGGTTCACTGGGCATCACCTCCTCCACCAGACGAGGTTGTGGGTCGTAAACCATTTCACCATCAACATCAACATGTACCGATTCCCCACAGTTCGAACAACAACCTTTCGGACAAAATCTTTTTAAATGGCCAAAGGCTCCACAAAGAAAACATGTTAAAGTCGCTGACGAAGCCCACACTTGGTAATCATAATTATCAATTTTAATCTTTAATGAAACATTCAAACTCGTGTCCTCCCCACGGTCCGGCAGCACCATGTAAAGTTGCCGCCGAAAGCTCATCACGTGCTTTGCCTTGTCATGGCGGCACTCGAGGGGGATCATCGAGATCTTTGACACAATTTTCCCGTAACGAGACAACACAGAGACAAGTTGTTGATTCGACACGAAAGGAGGCACGTTAGAGACGATTATTTTCATTGCCGGGACATCCATCGGGGAGGCCGTAACAAAGTGACCACTGTGTGTGGTAAACCCGGAACTCACGACGTCGTGAACAAGACGAACATCAGAGATGAACACCACGACCTTCTGATTCATGCGGACATGCTCAATGCCGACAACGTCTCCAACGGCCAAAACAATCTCCTCAGTAAGAACCACGTCGGAGGGGGGGGGGGGGGGGACACAAATTAGAGCGTTTTTCCGAGTCCGTACCTCGAAAGTAGCATCGTGCTGCAAGCGAGCCGCCGCCATGTTACAACCAAGACGCAACGCTCGTCATCTTCCTCACTGAGGAAGAGGAAGTTAAAAATACACTCCTACTTTCCCGAAATTTGTGAAAGAGGGCGCGAACTAAACAAAATAAGGAAAGGCAAGCAAAATAAAAACCAAAATAAAGCAAGTTTAAAGTGAAAGGCTTATAAATAACTAGTGCATGCCCGGAGATACAAACAAAACAAAACAAAAAACTTTCAAACCGCGTGCCAGAAACAACAACCACACAGGCCGTTCCTTCGCTCTCACGTGCCCGTACGTGCGTGGCCGTACATGCAAAAAAAAAAAAAACTTTCAAACCGCGTGCCAGAAACAACAACCACACAGGCCGTTCCTTCGCTCTCGGAAACGACGACTGGATTGGGGCATTGTGTTTAAGAAAGTACAGAAATCGAGAAAGAAAGAATACAGTAAGTCGATAAATCAAGAAAAAAAATCGAGAAAGAATACAGTAATCGTCACTGACTGGATTGGGGTATTGGGTTAAAGAAAATCGAGAAAGTACAGAAATCGAGAAAGAATACAGTAATCGTCACTATCCGGAAGTGAAGTCCTCACTGTCCGGAAGTTCACATATGGCAGTTCCGATGATTCGCAATTTAGTTTTAATGGCCAATTATTCAATTAGCACCAACGTATTTTGCCTTTTATCGCAAGGAAAAACACAAAGAGAAGAGGAGAGGACAAAAAAAACATGCAACAAATAATTTACTTCCTGCTTCGGAGCATACCAGCACTCTGATGTCACCGAAATTTATGCACCGTCTAATATGAGAACGATCATAAATTGGGGCATTGTGTTTATCTATAAATGCGCATGAGAAATCGAGAAATTATTAGAATACACGAAGTCATCATTATCCGGAAGCCCGTACATTGTAACCTGTAATGGGGAACACGGCTGAGCTTCCCTTCCCCATCGGCCATGCCCACGCAACAACGTGCATTGTCATTGGTTTGGTAAATAAATGGGCATAACTTGGGAAGCACTTGTCCGATTAATATCAAACCTTGAAAAGGCACATCCTCAGGGCCGCAGCAATAGATCTGGCAAGTTTCAATTAGATCGGACCAGCGGTTGTCGAGAAACAGCGGTCACACACACACACACACACACACACACACACACACACACACACACACACACACACACACACACACACACACACACACACACACACACACACACACACACACACACACACACACACACACACACACACACACACACACACACACACAGCTGGAATTATAGATAGATTAATGGACGAACAGTGCACCACCCAAAAACAGGCGATACCCTGGCTCGCGCTGCGACGAGCTCTCTCTCCCCTCCACACAGAAGGGAAACCACAAACCAGCACAACGGAGGACGGGCACTCACGACACGAAGTAAGCAGCCACCATGACAGTACACACGACGAACCAACAGCCAGCCGGGGGCGAGAGGGAGAGGGAGAGGGAGAGGGAGAGGGAGAGGGAGAGGGAGAGGGAGAGGGAGAGGGAGAGGGAGAGGGAGAGGGAGAGGGAGAGGGAGAGGGAGAGGGAGAGGGAGAGGGAGAGAGAGAGAGAGAGAGAGAGAGAGAGAGAGAGAGAGAGAGACAGAGAGATGCTTTATGAAACACACACACACACACACACACACACACACACACACACACACACACACACACACACACACACACACACACACACACACACACACACACACACACACACACACGGCTGATTTTGGCAACCACCCAAAAACGTCGAGTTGCTTTCACCGAAAAATAATTTTGCATTTATATTAACTTTATATCGATGTTTCAGGGATATGTTCACAAACATTAATCTTTAGAAACAGCTGCGTCTTACGTGCGGAAAAATTTTTTCTCTGTAATTTCGAAAATAGGTTAATATGGAAAACGGCTCGAAAATCGGGTGATATTTCAGAACTCGCTCAGGGTGACGGGGAACGAACCACTCACTGAGGGTGTCAGAGCAGGAACCACTCGTTCAGGGCAGCAGAGCACAAACCACTCGCTCAGGGCAGCACAGCATGAACCACTCGCTCAGGGTGACGGGGAACGAACCACTCACCGAGGGTGTCAGAGCAGGAACCACTCGTTCAGGGCAGCAGAGCACAAACCACTCGCTCTGAACGAGGTGGCGGGCAAAAGTTTCATCACTGAATGAACAAATCGCTCAGAAGGACATGGCGCAGGACTGCCATCGACTGTAAGGCGATCAGTAAGTAGTTTAAGTGCTCATGCATGCAATCCAATGAAATGCTTGATAAGGAACGGTTGGCCAGGTTGTTGCTGCATATCATACAGGATACCTTTAACTTTAAAGCCGGTCTTCACTGTGCACACTGCAGTTCATGAAATAGAAGGAATTCATTCAATTCATGACTATATCCACAAAAGAGTTGCAGCTTCATGAAGAACAACCCTGGCGACATCGCAAATTCAATCGCCCGTGAAATAAACGTTGCAGACAATCCACCATCTGCCTGCTCATCTGTGTATGCGTCACTTGGTACATCTGTTCGGGGTCCACGTAAACGCCATAACTTTTTTTGAAACGTCTATTTTTCACCAGAGTTGCTTTGATTCCCAGCAGAGCATCTCGTGAAATATCTGAAAACATAGACACAAATCTGTTAGACGCAATAGATAGGCAGCCCCTGTGGGGGACATGGCGTGAGGTCAATCAATGAATGTATTGAATCATTAAGCTCAATGAAGCTGGTCAATTTTGGAATGTTCCTGCATTTTTTGTTCACACAATAAAATTCTCCAAATAGGAGAAAAAGAAAAGTTTAATGATTTGGAAATTTCACATTTTCCTGTGTATCGCTTGACGAGGGAACATAGCCTTGCTTGCTTAAAGTAAATAGGTATATTGGCTTAGTTATCAGACTCTTTATTTCTTTAAATTATCAGATTTCACAACAGATTTCAACACTTATTTAGTCTGAACGATATCTCATCCTCAAAACCGAAATAATATTTTGAGGATATACTTTAATTAGGCTGTGAGAGTCGATCGTGGAAATCGTATCATAAAATGCATGAAATCACCCCAAGCTCCAAATGTGAAAACTACAGCACTTACAAAAGTGATGTACACGGTGATTCGTACCTGTGATGAACAGGTATTCGATAATATGAGTTGGGAAAGTGAAAGAAAAATCCTTATCATTAAGAAATCGTTGCGGGCTGTTCCAAGTCAGGGCATGGTTGAGGAGGCTAAAAAAACATGTCGGCTTCAGACCCCAGCGAGGTTACCCAGGAAACGTGTTTATACCCCAGTGTGAGGTGGCCGAGGATCGCCTGATGAAGGATATAATTTAAAAAGGCCATCAATTAATTATCTTCAAAAGGGGTGTTTGCGTGAACTGAAACAACCAATTTTCACTCTTGCACTTCCTTGGAGTTCACTTTGTATGGATGCACAGTTTCATGATGCTGGGATTTATTATTTTTGAGTTATGGAGGAGACACACACACACACACACACACACACACACACACACACACACACACACACACACACACACACACACACACACACACACACACACACACACACACACACACACACACAGTTGTATGAGCATTTAACATTTCCTTCGCTATTCTCACACGAATCTGAAAATCTCTCAAAATATTCGTTCGAAGATCGAGTTTCTCACCGAGCAGGTGATTTTCTCACCCTCATGGGTCATGCTGGACATGCAACCGTTTCATTCCTTTCATTTACCCCGCAACCAAAGGTGAAGGTGGTTTTGTTTTCACCTCTTTCTGTCTGTTTGGTTGTTACGTGCAAAATCGAAGATTATTCAAGTAAATTGGTTCGTCAATATTGTTATTACTTGACGAAATCTAAGATTTTGTCAAGTATGTTGGTCGGTTCAGTTTGTGAGTTTGTTTGTGTGTACGTCTCGCTCTATAGGTCGCATTTCGAGTCGGAATGTCATGGAACTTCACCAATGGACTTATTGGCCACCAGAATTGAACCCTATAACTTTTGGCATGTCAAGGTCAAAGGTCAAGGTCAGGAAAAATTCCTGAAAATCGCGAAAATCTGTATCTTTTAGCATGGGCCGATTTTCAAAAATTCATGTCTCCGCCAAATCTTAACGGATTCCTTTCAATTTTGAAACATGGACGTAGGAGGGGAGTATCTTTGACTGGATTAAAAATTGGTCACATCCATTACGGATTTTGGAGGTGGCAGGAATTTTAATTTCATTTTTTAATTGTTTTGTTTGTTTTCCCTAAAAAACTATGTTTAACCACAAAAATACCGATTATCGCTCAATATTCTCGATGGTACGCGATTTTGTTGAATTTCGTAAAGTCCTGGCCCTATGGGCCATTTTTTTTTTTTTGTTTGTTTGTTTCTCGACTCCAGGTCTCAATTTCAAACCGATCTTCACGAAGCTTCATCATTTGGTACAGTTTGTCATAAGGATGAAGCTTATTGTTTTTCAGGTCAAAATGTCATAAGGTCAACTCAACATAGGGCAAAAGGTCAACAACTTTGGTGAGATTTATAAAATCCTCAATTTTCATTGATCTACTTAAAATTTGAAGAGGATTGAAATTTCAGGTCAATTAATTAAACAAACCAATTATTTTTGAGGTCAACATGGACCAAAAGGTCAGCATAGGCCTAAGGTCAGCAACAAAGTTGGTGTTTCTAAAATCGACAATTTTCATTTGATTGACTTGAAACTTGAAGAAGATATATATATATATATATATATATATATATATATATATATATATATATATATATATATATATATATATATATATATATATATATATATATATATATATATATATTTCAGGTCACTGAATTCAAACTGCGAATTATTTTTGAAGTCACCATGGACCAAAAGGTCAGCATAAGCCAAAGGTGAACAACTTGGGTGAGATTTCTAAAATCCTCAATTCTTTATTTCTAAATTCCTCAATTGGTTCTTCTGACCACGTCGTTGTAAAAGTGGACATCTCTCTGGCTATTATCAGAGAACCACCTCAACGCCGTCGAGTCTGGCATTTCACTCAAGCTGATTGGCAGGGTCTCCAAGCAGCCAACAAACTTGCAGATTGGTCTCCTATCGCTACTTTCTCCAACATCAACTCATCCTGGGAATTCTTTCAAAGAAACTTGCTCTCGCTCATGCACAGATTTATTCCCTGTCATCTTCAGTTGTCCAAACCTTCCTCCCGCCCTTGGTTCACTGAAGCTTGTGGTGAGGCAGTTGTCCTGAAACAACTTGTGTTTGCCTCATGGAAAGCAAACCCGACTGAGGGTAGTCTCAGTTCCTTCCATAAAGGTTGGAACAAGTGTGTATCAACTCTCAGGAGAGCCACAAAACATCATCTTTGAAAGCTCTAGTCCGAACTTTCAAACCTCTCTCCTTCGTCAAAAATCGTGGTGGTGTCTAATCAAATCTGTTTGTGCTGTATGTTCCCCCTCCATCCCCTCCCTTACCTCAAATGGCCGCGCTGCGGACACCGCCCGTGAAGAGGCTGAATGCCTAAACTCGGTGTTTGCAGCTAAATCTTGTGTCCAAAACCCAATGCTTTCTCTACCCACCTTACCCAGTCACACCCAACTGTCCCTGGACTTTGTGTCCTTTTCTCCTGACAAGGTGGAGAGCTTGCTGTCAAACCTCAACTCAGATTCTGCAACCAGTCCAGATGGCATCAGCCCACGTGTCCTAAAAACCTGCTCTTCTGCTCTTGCTCACCCTCAGTCTGTATTATTCACCCTCTCATTTACCCAAAGTCATCTGCCATCTGCTTGGAAATCAGTAAACATTCCTGCCCTGCATAAAAAATGTGCAAAAACAGATCCCTGCAACTACAGACCAATCAGCCTTCTGCCAATCATCAGCAAGGTTATGGAATCCATCATCGCTTCAAACATTAAATCCTTCCTCTTCTCCAATGGCTTGATTTCCGATCTTCAAGTTGGTTTCAGTCCAAGTCACCCGACCCTGGATATGCTGCTTCTGCTCTCCCAACAATGGATGGAGGTCCTCAATGCCGGACATGAAATCAGAACCATATCGGGAGACATATCGCGTGCGTTTGACACGGTCTGGCACCCTGCCCTGCTCACCAAACTCTCTTCCTCTGGTATCCAAGGCCATCTGCGCTCATGGCTCGCAGACTTCCTCTCCTATCGCAGTCAACGTGTGGCCCGAAATAGAGTTCTTTCATCCTCTCTTCCTGCCAGGCAGGACTTCCTCAAGGTAGCGTTCTGGGCGCTGATGACTCCGACCTCTGCCATACCGTCTGTCATCCCTCAGACCGGCATGCTGCAGCTTCTTCGCTCACTGCAGATCTGGGTAAAATCACAAACTGGTCCAACACGTGGAACATGTCTTTCACGTGGAACAATGTGAGTCAGACGTAGAGCTCTTCCACGAGGATATAAAAACTCAACGAATTTTGATTTTGAAAACAGTTTATTATGTTTTTTTTGAGCAGTTCAATAATTATACAAGGTCAAGACAGTTTTTCAACTCAACAAAGTTTTTGGTTTTTCCTTCCAGTTCCATCTTAAGAATGAAATTTCAGTTGTTTCAAGTTTGAAAAAGTGGAAAGGAAGCGATCTATTGTAAATTTGTCTCAGGAAATCTCAGGTCTTCCCAGCACTTTCTTGATATTGCTGAAAAAGAATAAATAAATACATGACATGTCTCATATCGAATTAAATAATATATAACCATAAATATTTAATCAACTGAACTTACCACTCATCAAGCACCATCCAACCAAGAATGCCATGGATAGATGGTTTAGAACTCCAAAGGTCTCCAAGATGGAACTCGTTTTTCGAGTCTGGAAGGTCGGTCTCATATTTTGCGCCCTCAAGGTGGAACTCTTCTCATGATTTTCGCGAATGTTTTGGATCATCAAGGGAGAATTGATATGCTGGATCAAGGCAGAACTCTTTTCTGGGTCTCTGCAAACACATCAGCAAAAGGAAGTGAAAACCACTGTATATCACCACATTCATAATGTTCATCATTGTAATAACTTCAAACACAATCCTGGGAACACTATTCTCTCCATTGCTTTCTGCATCTCAGTTCAATTTCCCTTTCCTTTTGCCTTCAATTTCACACCTTGATTTTCTTCATCACAAAGTCCCACTGGCTTTAATTAATGTTTTTCAAATAATAAATTTTAATGCAGGAAAAGTTTATAATTGAAAAAATCTGAACTTTCTACTCATCGGAAAAGGCGACGTTTCGGGAAGAATCCACTCGCCTTGGTCACGGCAGATGAGGAAATGAGGAAGAAGCTGGAAATCTGCCACGTGACATCCAACCTGCTTCGATTTAATGACCAACATTCATCGGTTTAATTAATTAATTTAATTGCATCGATTTTTTTTTACCAACATTCATCGATTTAAATAATTTTAATGATCATCCAGTTGCACACAATGAATTATATATGGATACATTAACACTCATGCCAGACTTTCACCAACTGGATGAATTTTTGGTGCTTGTCTGGATAAGAGTTCAGCAAAACATTCGTTTGTTCCGAACACTTTTGAGACACAGACAGAAAGGGACACGATGGGGGTGAAGAACATGCAGTTTATATCAAGTTCGGAATAATTTGTGATGTAAGGCAAGAATCTTGGCAACTTACGTTCCAACCGGTAAGATGGTTTCATTCGAGGGGGTGGAGGGAGTAAAGGAGCACCTCTTCTGAGGAGTCTTCAGAAAAGAAACAATAAAAACATAAAAGAATAAATACATTGATATCTTCATCAGTTTGATAACTTGTTCAGGAAAGGGCACAGAAGGGAATGCACTGATGGAACAGGTAAGGACGAAAAGGTGAATAATCCAATCGAGGGAAGTTAAACTTCTTGTGATTTCAGCTGCATCGCGATGACCATGTTAATAAGTTACCTTCCCACCAAAGTTATAATTACAATGATCTCCACAACTAAGAACATTCTTCTTCATCGAAGGAAGTATAAACAGCAATGTTTACAAAAGAACAAGTGGCAAAATGTATCTCAGTTTAACGTCCCGATCTTGGGGTTTGCTGTCTTTACACCGAGTGTGGTCACCGCAACTGCCCAAAGTATTGAAGAGTGCTTACCTGTTGAAGGTCCTGCATGTGGTATGACCTGTCAACATCGTGATGTTTCTGCTGTTGCTGTTGCAGCCCCTCAGTAACATGTTGCTTGTGTTGCTGTTGCAGCCTGTGATCACAATGAGGGTTCTGCTTTTCCTTCAGCCCCTCAACACCGTGCTGCTTCTGTTGTTGCTGTTGCTCCTTTCGACCCTGTTTACCCTTCAGAACTTTAGACCCCACATGACCCTTTCAACTCCTATATATCCTTTGACCTCTTTGACATTTATACCCGCAGATCCTTGAGACCCGTTGAGACCCCATAGATCCATTTGATCCCTTTTTTGTTAGAGCCCGTATGAACCTTTACACCGTTTGAACTGCTTCGACCCCTTAAGAACCCTTTACACACCACACAAACATCCAAATAGTCTTTTTGCAACAGAGACTACTCTTTTCAGCAGGTGATATGCAAACTCGTTCCTCCCAGAGGGTGGTAAACTGTGCTGATGACCTTGTCTTATCGAAAACTACTTGGAAAAATGCAACTGAAATGAAATCAGATTCCTGGAATTTGTACAACACAAAATAGAGCCTCTCCCCCTCCTCCCCTGCGAACCTGGTGTTCCTGTCCTCAATTGGAATCGTCATTTGAACAAAGACATTCATCGTCCCCATCCTCACAATGACATCCGTCATCGTCACAATCACATCCATCATCATCGTCACAATCACATTCGTCGTCTCCATCGTCGCAATCACATTCGTCGTCTCCATCATCACAATCACATTCCTCGTCTTCTGAATCAAATCTCTCATCATCATCATCTTCCACTTCTTCCACATCTTTATCCTCCCCATCAGGCTCATCTTCTCCATCAACTTTCTTGTCCTTTCTGTGAACACACAAGAAAAACCAGAACTTCGTTTGAGAGAACATTTCTCTGTGTAGCACAAATGTATCAATCAGAGCACCACCAGATATATAAACTCCAATAACAACATATTCATCAGGAGAGAGGTCCATCGGGATCATAGTTTGCTGTTCTTAATTTGAAGATCAATAATAAAATGAAGACTTGTGAAGAGCTTTACCGGAACCGTTTGTTCATCCATAAATAAATCGCACAAAGCGAGTTGATGATAAGTATCACCATGGAGATGATCCCAACAGCAAACTCAAATCTCCCCCAAAGCGACACGAGTTGTCCAACGTCCATCGGACCGAAGATGGAACCTTCCCCAAAGATCTGTGGACACGGATATAACAAGTTTAATAAATAAATGTTACTTCAATGAAAACATGAATCAATTTACTTCATAACAATCCTTAAATAGGATCCTTTCAAACTGAAATTGAAACATGACGTTCTGACCACAGGCCCAGTAAACAAATCAAACATTCCAGAACAGGTGTGGTTTCCTTGTAACAAGATTTAAGAGAACAATTGTTCACATCGTAATCAAACCGGCATAATTTCTTGAATATCACAATCTGCTCCGTTCCTTAAACTTCCTTTTCATTCTCATCAATGGGATCTTTAAACCTTTATCCTCCGTCCATCAGGGACGGTCTTTCTCTTCGTTTCCCACTTACCTGGTAAGACTTCTTTATAGTCCAGACTCCTGGACGCACTTGCAGGTGCGACGGAAACATATCCTCTTGAAATTCTTTGAAAAAACTCAAGAGCACAACAAGGTACGACCACATCGTAGCAGCGAATGTGGCAGAATGGTCGAAATGTTCAAAAAGGTGAACACACAATGCATCCCACCGATTGTCTTTGTGACGCTGCAAGCATTGTTGTCATGGTAACCCCATTGCGTTCCAAACGAACCCATTTCAGTTTTCATTGTATCATCATCCCATGTATTATATGTAATTATATCATGGTTTGTAATATTTGTGTACATGTTGGCCTGAAAGTCGTTTTACCCCTCACCAGTAAAGCATTCATTCTTAAACTCTTGAAATACAGGTTTTATTGTGCAGCACTGTACTTATTATATAAAAGAAACACTTTTTGTCTTTGTTTGTAATCCATCAGTATGGAGATGATCAACATCAATATCTTGAATGCATCCACATTATAATGTTCAGCACTGTTTGCATTCTCAATCAAATGCTGTCCAATAGCAGATGTACACGATGTTGGGATTGATGCTGGGACCTTCCTACAAGCAGGTACCGACTGTATTTGTGTTCCAATCGTGTTTTTTTCCTGATGGACAAAGGGAGGTGCTGTTTGATTCTGTCAGTTGGAATCTGGGTAGTTCTGCCTCCATACCGAGCATCACACCGGCACTTGAACTCATAAATTATATTGCTAAATTTAGAGGCAGGCAGAACATCCTTCTTTACTGCAGGAATCAGATGTCGAGAGGTGAAAATCACTCTTGGATGAACAGTGAGATACATGTTTGAGACGCATCTTTTGATTTGTTCCTCATATCTTTGCGTTCAAGATGTGCATTCAAATATAGAGGAGAGGACGAAGTTCATCACATCTCTGAATACCAGAAGTGGCATTTATCTATTTCATGGACTCTGTGTTATGTCGGCAAACAGACTTTGTCCACTCTCTTTGCTTATTTATGCAAAGAAGAAGAAGAACACGAACTCGTCTCACGATCACAGATGTTGATGAAGAGGATTCTGAAACAGCCTCAGGGGTCTGCCTCAGACTCTGCAACCTCCAACTGGAGAGCTGAACACTGAACAGGCTCCTCTCACCTCGACCGTCGGGAGGTGATGACTCATCAAGAGAGAACGTCCAATCAGAATTGACTGTTGATAGGTGTCTCTTCGACTGTTCTTCTTCCTTACCTCATTCAGTTGGTGCGAATTTCACCTTAAGAGAGCACAACGAAAAGCCTTGTGGTTTTCTTTTAGTCTGTTTTATGGTAATGTCCTTTAAATGTCTCAACTGATTAACTTTCTTTTTAATTTCTGCACAATAAAACCTCTCCATTGAAAGAGTTTAAGAACAAATGTTTTTGTCTCATGGGGTTTGGAAGGGAAAGACTCAGAAAGGGTGTGGATGGGCAAATTAAAGGGGTGAGGCCAGCATTAGGATTGAGTTTAGAAATCGAACTGTTAATGTTAAGATTGTGGTTTCCGTTATGTTGGAGTTCAAGAAAATACCACCCATCATTTCACTGATGGGAATAATCAAGGGGGAGGGAGAAAAAGAGGGGGGAGAGGGAGAGAGGGGTGGAGGAGAGAGAGACAGAGAGACAGAGAGATATAGAGAGAGATATAGAGAGAGATATAGAGAGAGATATAGAGAGAGATATAGAGATATAGAGATATAGAGATATAGAGATATAGAGATATAGAGATATAGAGATATACACATATAGAGATATAGAGATATAGAGATATAGAGATATAGAGATATAGAGATATAGAGATATAGAGATATAGAGATATAGAGATATACAGATATACACATATACAGATATAGAGATATAGAGATATAGAGATATAGAGATATAGAGATATAGAGATATAGAGATATAGAGATAGAGAGATAGAGAGATAGAGAGATAGAGAGATAGAGAGATAGAGAGATAGAGAGATAGAGAGATAGAGAGATAGAGAGATAGAGAGATAGAGAGATAGAGAGATAGAGAGATAGAGAGATAGAGAGATAGAGAGATAGAGAGATAGAGAGATAGAGAGATAGAGAGATAGAGAGATAGAGAGATAGAGAGATAGAGAGATAGAGAGATAGAGAGATAGAGAGATAGAGAGATAGAGAGATAGAGAGATAGAGAGATAGAGAGATAGAGAGATAGAGAGATAGAGAGATAGAGAGATAGAGAGATAGAGAGATAGAGAGATAGAGAGATAGAGAGATAGAGAGATAGAGAGATAGAGAGATAGAGAGATAGAGAGATAGAGAGATAGAGAGATAGAGAGATAGAGAGATAGAGAGATAGAGAGATAGAGAGATAGAGAGATAGAGAGATAGAGAGATAGAGAGATAGAGAGATAGAGAGATAGAGAGATAGAGAGATAGAGAGATAGAGAGATAGAGAGATAGAGAGATAGAGAGATAGAGAGATAGAGAGATAGAGATAGAGATAGAGATAGAGAGAGATATAGAGAGAGATAGAGAGATAAATAGATAGATAGATAGATAGATAGATAGATAGATAGATAGAGAGAGAGAGAGAGAGAGAGAGAGAGAGAGAGAGAGAGAGAGAGAGAGAGAGAGAGAGAGAGAGAGAGAGAGAGAGAGAGAGAGAGAGAGAGAGAGAGAGAGAGAGAGAGAGAGAGAGAGAGGAGGGAGGGGGAGCGATGGGGAAGGGAAGACAGTGTGATGTGAGAGGAAGGGAAGGCAGACGTGCGGTGGAGCAATAATTACCACCCAGAAGCGTCCAGGGAAAAACTCCAGGCGTTTCTCGAGCCAAGCTGAAAGAGACAAACACTGCTTGAACACATCCGGAGAAAAACCCTGCCCAGACACATCAAGAGACAAACACCATCCAGATATGTCCAGAGACAGAGACAGAGAGAGAGAGACAGAGAGAGACAGAGACTTTTGACTCCTTTTATTATAAAAATACAAAAATAAACCAAAGGAGAAAAAACAAAAACAGGTTTCAAAGAGAAAATCAGCAAAGTCAAAGAAACACCAAAAAAAGCAATTCAAAACTAGAACGGGCACTCAGTGGAGCGCATACCTTCGCGAACGCTACATTTTGCCCCCCCCCCCCCCAGAAACCGTTGATTGTGAGGGTATTTCATTCAGTACCACATCTGCCATCTCATATGTGTAATGATGGCTTAAAAACATGAAATTTCCTGTGTCATATCGTATATCACAAGATTGGGCATTGAATTCACAATATTTTGGCATTGGTTGCATGCAAATTGGATAAGAATCGACCGCACTTTGGCAAAATGACGATTTTGACCTTTTCCTGACCTCGACCTTGACCTTTGTACTCTTAATTTTGTAATTGGTATTCGAATGTGGGGAACAGAACAGTCAATATTTTCGTGTTGGTTTCATGCAAATCGGATAAGAATTGACCTTGTTCTGACTAAAACCGCACATTTTGCAATGTCGTGACCCCCTCCTGACCTTTGACTCCCAACCGCGAATAAGGGTTATTACGTCATTGTGTCATGTCAGATCACAAGATGTGGCATTGAATTCTGAACATTTTGGCATTAGTTGCATGCAAATTGGATACAAATTGACCGCGCTATGGTAAAAAGACGATTTTGACCTTTTCATGACTTTGACCTTGACCTTTGACCCGATCGCTCCCAAAATCTAATCAAATGGTCCTCGGATAATAACCAATCATCGCACCAAATTTGCTGCGATTCAGTTCAATACTTTTGGAGTTATGCGAATAACAAACAAACAAACAAACACATATTAACCAAAAAATAAATAAAAACACAGCGATCAAAACATAACCTTCACAACAAAGTTAGCGAATGTAACAAAGAAAATTCCAAGGACACAAGGAAAGAAAACACTACACGTAAATTTCTCATACATTTTCCTTTACATTGCACATCTTGAGGCGCTGTCACACCTTGACGATTTAGCCAGCGTATGCCGACTTATGAAAAATTTGTCTGAAACGCTGGCACACGTCGAATACGTCATGGGTAAGTTTTGTACATGTTAAGAGCACGCTGAAAAACACTGCCAAACATCGTCGTACGCTGGCTTTCATCGTTGTACTTTGCGGTTGTCCTCAAATTTTAGCACGTATGCCAGCGTATGACTCGCACGTTCCGCTACGCTGACCATAAGTTGTCGGCACGTTTTGCGATCGTTGACACATGTCGACACACGTTACTTGTAAGTTTCTCACAAGTCGAAACACGTCGAGGTCATGTTTAGCGTACCCGAAACTTATTTATAACCGATGAGTAACGTGTTGTGGGCACGTTGCACGATCGTTGCTCACACGTCGAAGCACGTCACGTGAAAGTTACTCAAAAGTCCAAACACGTCGAGGTCATGCTTAACGTACCCAAAACTTATTTCTTACCTCTGAGTAACGTGCTTTGAACCGATGTGTAACGTACCTCCAACGCAGATTGACGTATTTGATCGACGTCTTCTGGACGACCACAGTACTTACTGAACGCGTTTCTAATTTACAGCTTCCGTATCATGGCGTATTGGCAGCGTTTAAAAAAAACAACAAAAACAACAATAATTTCCAATATTTCGTCACGTGCCGTTACGTCACGTCCGATTGCCTCTTCAGTTTGCTCATGTCTTATTCTTAGTTCCTCCTCTGTGAATATTTGCTGTTTGAGGATATTATCACGTCGACGTCGAAACTTAAAAGCAAATGTCTGAATATGTTTTAAAATTCGTGATAGACTAAAAAAAAAAAACAATAAAAAAAACAACAACAACAACAACAACTTCAGATATTTCGTCACGTGCCATCACAGAGCCAAGGAGAAAAAAAGAATACAAGTTTCGGGTATACTAAACATTACCTCGACGTGTTTCGACTTATGAGTAACTTGCAAGGAACTTGTGTCGACGTGTGTCAACGATCGCATATCGTGCCGAAAACTTATTCCCAGCGATATGTGCAGCGTGCTCTGCCTAAGTTAAACTATCGTTGGGCAGAGGTTGTGAACGCCGACAACAGGCTAAGCATTCGTTGGTATAAGTTATCTATCAGACAACGAAACATTCTGTGCCCGTTACTAATATGTCATGCATACGACCAACACGTTATGAATACGACCAAAACTTTAAAAAAACATCAAAATTTCAGCGTACGCCAACGTTTTGCATACACTTTTATACATTGCCATTGCTGGCGAAATCGTCAAGGTGTGACAGTGCCTTTACCAACACACCAAGTTTCAACAAAGGTTTTCATATTTTCATTATTTCTGTAATAATTAAATTCTAGTTTCAAACGAGTTGAAACCAGGGATTGGAAATGCAAAATCACGTTACATTGCTCAAAATGTTTGCCTTTCATTTTGGCTTTCCTCGACAGGTAGATCGCTAACTTTGCCTCCGATAGAACATAGTTCAAAAACATTAACAACTTTTCAGTATCGGAATTGACTCTGAGGCCAAAAATAAATAACCGGAGTGAAAAGGGGACATTTACCCGATGAAATATATCGTTCAATCAAAGAAAAAGGGGGCACAATCGTTACACAATCAATATATCCATGGGACAAATCTCAGTGATGTTACAACAGGGACAAAGCACTGAAACAGCAATATCAATTCGGTTGACAAAGGTGTTTGTTGGCAGTGACCAGTGACAGGTCCCCCAAACAAACGGACGCCAACGTTGTCAGACGGAATGAAAACCCGTGAAAATGAAAACAAAAACAGCTAAAATTGATGAAAAAGCGGCCAAAATTGAAACCAACAGAGTAATTACGGTCGCAACAGCAAATATAACCGAAACCAACACGTTTATTATGCACGCAAGAACGGTCGTGACGGACACAAGAACGGTCAATCCCGAAATAGAACGGTGGGGAATGGAAGCAACATCGTTTATTTCCGTCGCGAAACGGCGGAGACCGAAGCGAAAGCGATTAATTCCGGTTACCATAACGTGGAAAACATGGCGGCTTGAAAAGTTCTTGAAGTTATGGTAAGTTAACTTTAACGTAGTCTGCCTTGAATATATCATGTCTGTAAATGAAAACCCGTTTGTGGTACGGGATATTATACAAGCAGCGATAAATGCGCCCTCTTGACTTAATGTGTGGCTGACATTTCGTGAAATTCGTGTACCCGTGCTGCAGCGATCAGTGACGAATGATCATTTATATTTACACGAGGTGAAATTGGATAGTCATAATAAATTGCGAATTCCAAGAAAATAACAAAATATGAAGTAAAAACTGCAAAAAGATCCCATACACGAACTCCTATGTTGAACTGGGCAAACACAACTCGCGATCCTTCACTCGGGGGCTCGAAATACAGGCAAACCAAACATTATCATCACAACAAAATCCGGTTTAATAAATTGTTAAAACTACATCAGGTACTCCCCACTATATATTATCTATATCACATTCATGTTCGAGGCACAAGCACTAAAATTTTACATTCCGTAACAGGTCGTTCGACTGCATCCGCCATCTTGTTCGCACTACAGTAACCGGAATGAACCGCTTTTGTTTCGCTCTCGGACGTTTCGCGACGGAAATAACCAATCTTGCTTCCGTTCCCCACCAATCTATTTCGGGATTGACCGTTCTTGTGTCCGTCACGAACGTTCTTGTGTGTAGAATAAACGTGTTGGTTTCGGTTATATTTGCTATTGCGACCGTAATTAGTGTGTTGGTTTCAATTTCGGCCGCTTTTTCATTAACTTTCGGTGTTTTTGCAACAAGAATGACGGGTTTTCATTCCGTCTGACAATGTTGGCGTCCGTTTGTTAGGGGGGCCTGAGTGAGCAAGTCTCCATTGCAAGTCACCTGATCTTTTTGTTATTGGTGTGCAATACATCGATTCCCATACAGGTTCAGAAGGGGTGGCATATGTCAAAAGCGTTTTCCATCTCAGTACTCCAACTGCAGAGGTATTTATAATCATAACAGAAAGACAAAAACGATAAATTGATTTACTGTCAAGATTACTAAATAAACAGGAAGCAATACTGACTGGAGATGGAGTAACCCCAGCGAATTGGACAAGTAAGCTCGGAAGTGAAGGCTTATGGGGTGTCCATTGGACCTCCGTACTCCACTGCAACCCAAGTTTAAAGGATGTACGGATGACATCGACAACTACTTTCCCGACAGCTCTTAACGACCTGGTGCCAGTGATTTCAGCAATTTCTTTAACAGACTTCAAGCAACAATTGGATGTGTCGTGAAGATGCCAAACATATTTGATACCAGCTGAAATGAAGTTTTGTAAAAAGCAATGGCTTTTGGGAACATTGGGAAAGAGTGGGTTGAGGAATCGAGGTTCTCCCACAAACATTTTGATGTCATACAAATTCCTCTGGCGGGTCACCACTCCTGCTTGCCAAGCATTCAACAGACTCTGGTAAAACAGAGGAAGGTGAGACGTGTCAATCTTTTTTGACTAAATTCGGAACAACTCAAGGCCGTAGCCGAGCAATCCAGCTTGTCTCAATATTCGTTGTGCTCCAGGGCGCCAGGGCCGTTTTTCCACATTGATCGCTCGTTGTATCGACTTCAGCCGAAAGGCCATCAGATGACACTTTACGTCAATGAGCCCTTGGCCACCATCAGACAAGGGGTGACAGAGTAAATCTGACCGCAACCAATGATAACCATTCCAGAAAAAATTAACCAGTATCTGTTGATTCTCTTTTAGCAAGCTGTGTGGTGGCTGTTAACAGATGAATTTGTGCCACAAGACAGAGGTAGCTAAAGTATTAATTATGAGTAAACGACCTCTGAAAGACATTTGCGGTAGGAACCTTTTCCATTTGTTGAGACGTTTGGTTACGTGATCTACCACTCCTTCCCAGTTAATAAGGGAGTACTGGTGAGGGCCAAGATAAACACCTTAGTATTTCACCCCCTCTCTCGTCCACTTTAGATCTTTTGGAAGAGACTGAGGTGGCACGAAGGGAAGCCCACCGGATGTACATTGAGCTGAGGACACCCACAGAGCTTGACTCTTTTGCCAATTACACTGCAAATCTGAAGCAAGATGAAACTTATGTAAAGATCCAAGAAGAGTGGTTAGATCCTGATCATTTTAATTACAATACAGACATCATCAGCATATGTAGACACAACGATAGGGTGTTCTTCTGGTGACTGTACAAAGCCAGAAAGAGAGTTCCGAAGATTAATTCGTAATGGCTCAAGAGAAAGGCAAAACAGTAAACCTGACAATGGACAGCCTTGCCGAACACCCCTCTGAACCTGAATGGGAGAGCAGAGACCATCGTTTACCTTACACAAACTAGATATATTGTTGTATAACAACTTAACAAAACCAATGAACTTTTCACCCAGACCAAACTTTTGCAGCATATGAAACATATTGTTACGTTTGAGGGAGGGGGGGGGTATGCATTCAAAGGGTAATTAGGATGTTTAACTAGGTATGCCATGCTGTTCGAGTGTACCAGGATCTCGATGTAATAAGTAGCAATTCAGTGGTGATAAGTTGTCTTGTAAATGTCCATTTCTTCAAGGGGGAAATGATAATTGTCACGTAATTAGATAGGGACACGGGATAGGGTAAGTGTGTCTACGTAAACCCCTTTTAGTATTCTCTGGAGGCTTGCTGTGACATCACAGGACAGTGCTGCGGATGGCTCCGCCCCGTGATCACGATTGGCGGAAGGCGACGGTGCAGGGCCAATAAAACGGCTCGATTGGAAGTGACGAGGAGGGGAGGATAAAAAGGCTCTGTTCGGGGAAAAGGTGAAGAGGAAGAAGATCGGTACCGAAAGACTGGTTTGGTGGAGGTTGTTGTGCTGGGAGCGTGCTGTGTTGTTACGCTGATTCGGCCCTGGTTTGATCGTGTCTTGGAGCCTTGCTGAGCCTCGTGCCTCACCTTGGTTGGCTCTGGGGTTCTGCTGGCTCGGAGTACGGGGTCCAACGGCGGGCGGACCTGCCTCCCTCCCCTGCTCGCAATTTGGCGCCAGAACTGGTTCCCTGGCGGCTGTGAGCGGACTTGGGCCAAGACCAGGAGGTCGACAGCACCACGGTTTCTCCTGCCCCCTGACGAGAGCAAGGCCAGCTCGTCCGACGCCAATCCAGGGACTGTTGCGTCCACACCACGGTCCAGCCTGACCACCAGGAATAGCTACGTTTTGTGTGTGTGTGTGTGTGTGTGTGTGTGTGTGTGTGTGTGTGTGTGTGTGTGTGTGTGTGTGTACCTGGCGCCTTAGAGGGTTTGAGATTTGTATATTCATTGGAATTGGCTGTGTTTTCCCCACGCCCGAACCCACACCACCATCCCGTCGAATCGCCCCGGATCCCTCTTCTTGCCGAGTGTTATTTCTGGTTAGAGAAAATAAACGTTATCAACTCAGTTAAAAGCGACTCGTGCCACCTTCCTCGTCCTGTTTGCGGTAGAGCGATTAGAACCGCCATCTTTGGGTTATAAATAAATAAACCGCCTCCATCGTTTCGGCTCATTCTACGTTGGCGGGACTGTTCAAGTCCCGTGGACGTCACAATATAAAAGTGATCAATGCAATCAAAAGCCTTTTTGACATCAAGGAAAATCAAACCAACCCCCCCCCCCTTCCTCCTAAAGACCACAATCAATCAAATCTCTAACTAAAAAGATGTTATCAGAGTTTGATCTCCCTGGAACACAGTAGCTCTGGTCCTGATAAACGAGAGTCCCGACGACAACTTTTAGCCGATTGGCCAACAATTTGGAAAAGAGTTTGTGGGCAGAACATCGTAATGAGATGGGGTGCCAGTTCTTGATTTGACGGAGATCATCGCTTTTTGGGAGAAGACAAACCACCGCTCTTCGACAGCTGAGAGGCAGTATGCCAGAAAGTAAACTTTCTTGCAGAACCAACAGTACTTCTGGACCAAGATGTCCCAAAATTGTGAAAAAAATTCCACTGGACGTCCGTCGATTCCAGGGGCTTTTCCACATTCAAAGCTGTTCAGAGCCATGTTGAGTTCCTCCAGGGAAAGCGGTTTTTCAAGAGCTTGACGCTGAACACAACTCAAAGAAGGAACATGATTTGTCATCTCATCAACACAATCTTTAAACACAGATTCATTCGCAAATAAATCAGAAAAATAATTTTTCACAAGCCGACCAACATCACTTTCATTTTGTATAATAGTGCCTTGAGCATCCAACAAGGAGTAAAATATGTCTTTGGGATTTCTTTACCCCTACTCAATGGAAAACCTTGTATTTGGGGAGTCAGAAAACTTCACATTTTGGATTCCGAGTCGAACTGACATCCCCATGACTTTTTCATGAATTAATTCTCTGAGATAAGGTCTTTTTTCGTATAATAGCCGAAGCTCTCTGTCATTTTGAGCTTTAGCCAAGTCTTCCTCCAACTGCAAAATCTCAGTTTCCAAGAGTGAAACAGCAATTTTACTCTTGCTCCTAGAAAAGGACCGATAACATTGAGAGAAAACACGAATTTGAGCTTTTGCGTTGACCCACCATAACTGGATAGAAGCAGAGGAAGGTTTGCTTTGGATAAGTTTTTCCCAAAACCTATCAAAAGCATCATTAAAAATAACATCCTCCAACAGGCTGGTATTCAAGGTCCAATATGCACTTTTTTGCAGTAACTCAGAAGAGGATAAACCAAGCACTACCAAGTGCTGGATCAGATAAAATGGAAGGAAAGATGTTTCAAGACATGAGGACATTTCTAAAAGTAGAGTTAATGTACCATCTATCCAACCTTGCAAGTGTTATCAGCACGTTAGCACACCGGCACAATGTACACCGAAATGCTGTACGGTGCTGCATACAACAAGCATCGAGAAGACCAAGTGATGAAAAACAACAAGATATGTGTTTATGAGATTCAGGATGTGGTTCTGGTGTATTCCTATCTAAATTAGGTTCAAACGTGCAATTGAAATCTCCTCCGATACAAATACAGTGATCAAAGACAAAAGTATGGAAGTAATAAGCCAGATGTGAAAAAAAAAAAAAAAAAAAAAAAAAAAAAAACTTTACGAGCCCCGCTTTCAAGAGGAGCAGAGATATTAAGTAAGGTGAGGTGAAATCCTTGATACATAAAGGACACTTGGCATCATTGGAGTTCAACTATTTCAAGGAAACGATACGAGTCAGGAACAAAACCTGGACGAAGCATAAAGGCAACACCCGCCGAGACAGAAGACAAATTACTGAAGAAACAAAGCCCCTTGTTAAGGCAGAGCCAGTCAGACTGTGAAGTCTCTGTTGTGTGCGTTTCTTGCAACAAACAGACATCCACATGTTTCCGAAGCAACGAGTTTTTAACTTGGATCCGACGCAAATGGTGAGCACCAACCCCCATTCATGTTTAAGGTGCCAAAAAGCACTTCGTTCCTTTTCATCCTGTATCAGGGGGGTTTGGCAGCTGTTGAGAACATTCTAAACCTGCTTTTGTAAGAAACTTCCTCAGTCTGTGAATTTGTGGTTTAGTTATTTCAAAATCTTTGGAGATCCTAATTATACACTTTGCAGTCTGCATGAAGGAAAGCAAGTCAGGAAAATGTTGATGAATGATGACATTCCGCTGCCTAAACATCCCATTCAGAAAGGATACTGTTGCGAATTCGCGCCCGCCGGCGTGCGAACGGCCACGTAACTCGAATCGCGGCACGTCGCCCACCGGACGGACAATTCTGTCGTGACCTTCTCGGACTAACGCCGGGAGCTAGTCATGGGTGGGCCTTTCGGCCTCACCACGATCGTGGCAATCGGCCCCCCGCGTGGGATAGGGTTGTTCGCCAAACTCGACCTACCTAAGTACCCACGCGGAGGGAAGACCGGGCGATCGCACCTCGCCGCAGGTCGACTCCGGACACGGGCCACTTAAGCGACCCGTTCCGTACTATCGGGATAACCGAGCGGTGTTATCGTCGGCCTCGACGGTTCGATTAATTATTGGGCGTATTAAGCCCACTACCAACCCTTTACGTGAAGCAAGATGGAGATTCAATTAAAGAAAAGACGAAGCGAAACGGGAAAACAGTTCAACATGAGGCACATTTATTCCACGGCACACGGAGAGCACACATATACAATTACAACAATTACGCACCAAAAGCAGATGTAACAAAAGAAACACAACAATGCAGATCTACAACCGACGACGCGAGCACACGGCAACACTTACACAGTTTTACTTTAAAGACGGTGCCAACAACACATTTACTCAAAAGCGAAAGAAAAGGGCCACCCTCAAAGACAAGGGGGCAGACGGGGCCTGTGGGCCGCGAGACCGGGTGGATCCTACCCGTGTCTTTGTGATGAGCCGCAAATGTGGCGGCGTGGCGGTGCCCCGACTCCGCGCTCCTTCACGGGTTTCGTTGGCGCTGCTTGGAGTGGGGTGGGAACGGGGCCCCCTTTTCGCACTATCTCAGCGCGGGGTGAAAAGGGGGGAATTGTTGATGCTCTGGGAAAGAGGATAGCTGGCTTGCTTGGGTCCCGCGACGAGCGACTCCACTGCGAGCTCGTCGCCGATCGCCGTCTTCCTTGCCTCGGACCCGAGCTATCCGGTCCCTCCGCAATTCTCCTCAGCCGACTGCAGCAAATCACCTCGACCGCGCTCCAGGCTTTCTCTCTCCGCAGCTCCCCGACAGACTCCGAACCTCGACAGACTGCCACTCTCCTGACCCGACTTGACTGCCTCGACCACACTCTGCCGCTGCCACACTCTGTTCTCCAAAACTGACTTGACTCGCCCCGCGCTCGGCGCTTGATAGTCCGGCAGGAGAACCCATATGCAAATTTCTGGATCAGAACGAGCTCGGGGGTGGAACCACGCTCGCCCATTGGACGGAGAAAAAGGGGCGCGAGTCTCCCTTGATCCTCGAATTTGCATATCCCGATTCTACTCCGACGCGCCTGGAGGCGGTGCCAAACCGCCCCGCGCTTGCTGATTGGACGGATCAGAAGTGGGCGTGTATCATTCCTGATCCGACTTCTCCTCGGAAAGGCCGCACTTTGTACCCGCGGCTCGGCGCGCGTCCCGCACCAGGCCAGGACAGCCTGACGCTCGGTGCCCACAAGCGGTGCGGGAATGGCCGCATAAGGAGAGGCGAAGGTGGTGGAGGGTTTAAAGTGGTGGTCCATGGCCATGGCGACGTTTGGAATGGCGGTGATGCGATGTTTGCGGGAGCGAGTTGTGAAGGTAAAGGTCGTGGCTGTTGGCGTTGTTGATGTGAAGCGGCGTTGCGGTCGGTGGTTGTTGTGTGATGGCGGTTGAGACGTGGTTGGTTCAAAATAAAGATAGAACAGAAAAACGGCTATCTTAAAGGGTCGCAGCCCGAATGAATCACATAATTTCCTCTAAACAACGGGTTTGGGGCTAACTACACATGTACTTACAGAGATATCTCACCGACAGGACCAGAATGGTGGTTTGCGAATTTCCTCAACCGCAACAATACAATAACCTGCAGAGATATCTGTAAATGATCAGATGATGACTGTGACAGATCAGTCACCTCCATGTCATCATCATCTGAAGCAGACAGCCCAGATAACCTTCCACAAGGTTCGTAAGTATCACCCTGGACCTTTACAAACACGTCGAAGAGGGGTACCGAGTGATGCACGGTGGTATTTTGTGAGACCTGTTTTACACTTTCTTCAACATGAGATGGGGCGTCCAATCCACCATCTTGTACAACTACATCGGGCACCTCTACCGAGGCCTCACAAACTGCATGTTGATCATTTGTTGAGGCGCGAACATCGCATGGAGCTGAAACATTATTTCAGTCTGTCTCAGGAAAACCGAGCGCTGATACTTCCCGACATTCTACACACGGTTCAGCAACACCAAGAGACACTTCACCGCTATCTGAAGGACCCGGACCACACTGTACACTCTGAAATACATTCTCGTTATCGGAAACCATTCCATCCTTTTTTTCATTCCGATGACGTTCCTCAGTTACCGGAACAACCGTATCCAGCACGACTCCCTTGGGAGAGCTCGTGGGGTCACGAGGAGCAGACGATCTACGTTTTTTTGACACAGTGACAAAATCATCCTTAACGTCCTCACTATGTGAGGAAACAGTATGAGCATGAACGTTGGGTTCACTGGGCATCACCTCCTCCACCAGACGAGGTTGTGGGTCGTAAACCATTTCACCATCAACATCAACATGTACCGATTCCCCACACTTCGAACAACAACCTTTCGGACAAAATCTTTTTAAATGGCCAAAGGCTCCACAAAGAAAACATGTTAAAGTCGCTGACGAAGCCCACACTTGGTAATCATAATTATCAATTTTAATCTTTAATGAAACATTCAAACTCGTGTCCTCTCCACGGTCCGGCAGCACCATGTAAAGTTGCCGCCGAAAGCTCATCACGTGCTTTGCCTTGTCATGGCGGCACTCGAGGGGGATCATCGAGATCTTTGACACAATTTTCCCGTAACGAGACAACACAGAGACAAGTTGTTGATTCGACACGAAAGGAGGCACGTTAGAGACGATTATTTTCATTGCCGGGACATCCATCGGGAGGCCGTAACAAAGTGACCATTGTGTG
>NC_140963.1:77657349-77658797 GCF_056783735.1 Eptatretus burgeri | reverse complement strand
ATTCCATCCAACGGTTCGGCCACCTATAAAGGACGAACAAGCACACAAACAAACACACAAACAAACACACATACATGCAAACATATTCTATTTTTTTAGGATAGTATATATTGGGAGAGCCACTGAGCAGTGAAGTTTTGATCACAATGTGTTTTTCCCATCGACCGAGTCGATATAACTTGGAAAAAAAAATCCACCTTTTTATTTTGTTTTTTTTCTTTACAGTGATCAAAGGATCATGCAGGGGGTTGTACAGAAATCACATAGAGCAATGCCATGACACGTCGGTGCATTTTGATAGACAATGGATAAATTATTATATATCCAGTGTACGGGATTTGAGCCTGGGTTCCCTTTATCACAAGCCAGGTCTTCGGATAGGAACGCGATCAAGCCAACGACAAATGTTCATCAATTTTGTTCCACCTCCCAAAAACGATGGGAATCTCAAAACAAGTCTTCCTCTAATTTATACACGACACATCGTCGACACTTAACAATATAACATATTAAATGTTTATAATCGTTACATTGTTATTTATTTTATTCATTTCTTCAGGTGGAATCGGAGTCGGTTGAAGGGACCGTGCAACCATCTAATTTGAGGCACCCAATCAATGTGTCCCCACAACTGCAATCGTTATCAAGGAAAAGAAGGCGAAAATGTACTTCAGCTGATGACGTCCTCAAACTCACAATGGAACAATTTAAAACGGTTTCCGATAACCCTGAAAATGAGGATGAATTTGACAGTTTTGGGAAAGTAGTTGCTGCTGAGCTGAGAAAAATGCAACGCATGCAACAATGTATTGCGAAGAAAATTATCAACGAGGCCATTTTCAATGGTTCGATGGGATTTCTGGGGCCACTGTCACATCTTGCCAACGGACCACAACTGCAAATTAATACTGGCAGTGACACGAATGATAGTTATACCCATCAATCTGGTACTGCGAGCAATTACGGTTTGTCTCCTCCAGAGTGCAGTGGTGCGATAACTCCATATTTACAGAACCACCACTCTTTTTGAACTCAAGATCAAATGCACTCCAAATATAGCCAACTTTGTGTATTACTGTGTAGACATATTTATTTATTGTGTAATAAAACATGCCCCAACTTTGATGTATTCATCTTTTAGTTCTTGTAAATCGCACCACAGGCCTCTGTAATAATAACCGAACTCCATTTTTGATGGATTACTGCTCTCCCGTCTGGGCTGGTGCTTAAGTGCATGTAAGTGGTTACCACTCTGTTTCAAAAATGTCAAAAAATGAAGTTTGTTCCATTGCCTTCTCACTACATTTTCCTGAAAGTGTAAGTCTAACTGAGTTCAGAACAAAAAAACGTATAGCTTAATTATATATATATATATATATATATATATATATATATATATATATATATATATATATATATATATATATATATACTGAAATATGATACTT
>NC_140963.1:77636076-77651076 GCF_056783735.1 Eptatretus burgeri | reverse complement strand
TTTTATTTACTTCTTCACTATATATCTTATGTTTATAACTTCTTATTGTATTCATTTTCCTATATTCTTCTTTTCTTATTCATCAAACAATTATAATAATTTCTAAAAGTTATTGATTTCTTTATTACATATTTCTTTATTCCCTTTAACCTTTTATCAATCTGATCACCATACTTATAAGCATATGCCTTTGCTCTCAATCCAATAAACTCACTCATTACTTTTCCACCCAACTCATCCTTAAACTTGCCAATAACCTTTTCATTCTTTTTGAAAATAACTCACTCTTCTTACTAAAATTACTTGTATCATATACTCCAATGTTTTTCTTCATATCCTTATAAACATCGTCAGTTTTTATATCTAGAATAAAACTATCGGTGTCCATATACAACAATGAAGCATTTTCACCATACTCTTTCTTTAAATCATTATACAAATAATCATACATCAATATCTTTGATAAATCAAGAACTGCTGTTCCAATATAAATTGGTTTATCCATGACAATACTTTCCTTTTTCATATGAATAGCAGAAAAGTTCTCTGAAAAAACCTCTTCTCTCTCAAAACTTGGTTTATTTATCAATCTAGAAGCTTCTTTCCAAGATGTTGCAAATCTAATGTTTTGCCTGTTTCTAACATTCTCCATTGTCTTTCCAAAGACAGCATTATTCATCAATTTATAGAATTCCCTTCAAATTTTACTTTTGTATTTGTTCTCATATCTGTATTGAATTTAATATACTTTTTCATCCAAGGACTTTGTTTAAATTTTAAAACTCTATGAATTTTAGCTACTCTCAACCCAGCAGATAAATATTGTCTCAAGTTCCTTTGATGCAAAACATATCCCTCTTTATCATAGAATGTTGTTAATAACTTTTCTGTTGATTTGCCTTTAATATTAAAACTTTTATGATAATCACTGAACCATTCTTTCTTTGGGGTTTCTTTCTCACATGCAAAAGGAAGGTCTTTATGCTTATTATGAAGATCACTCGGGTACTTCAAATCAACTTCAAAATAATAACCTTCTTCTTTGCCATTCAATTTCTCTTGAGAAGAAATAACAATATTCATCAAAGCCTTTTCATAATCCTTTTCTTCCACCCACTCTAATTTACCATAAGGCAGAGATTGAGACATTGCCCATCCATACAAATTATTAGCATCAAAGTACATCAAATAATTACTATCTTTTTCACTCTCATAATTTGGAAGATATTTATTATTTGCTTTAGCATATCTTTTTGAACATACTTGTGATATTCCACCTCTCTTAGACTTCTCAATCATCAAAAGCATATCTACATCACTGACTAAATCTATATCTTGTTTTGTCATTTTCAACATTGCACTCCAAGCTAAACCAGGAGCTGTGAAATAGTGGGCAGGATCTAATCCATAACAATTTTTATTATGACAGAGTGATCTAAAAGCTTCAAACACATCAGCTAACAATAAAACATCTGTTTTTAGATACAAATCATGATATTCTCCAAGGTTCTTTATCTTAAATAATTTCCAAATTTCTTGTGCGTGTTTATATTCCTTATCACTTATCTCTTCTTCATAAAGGTTATTATAGAAACTTTCTTTTGAAGGAAGTTGTGTTTCTTTAAATCTCATAAATGAATCCATATAACCATAAGGATAAATTCCCTTACTTGTAAGAATTTTCTCTTTACTTTGAATTTCATTCCTTGTTTCAATTTCCTCTCTAGTTAGAATTCCCTCTTTAATCAGAATTTCATCTATAATCAGAATTTCCTCTTTAGTTAGAATTTCATTCTTTGTTCGAATTTTCTGTATAATTAGAATTTCATCTTCAGTAAGAATTTCTTCATTCATTTCCTCATTAATTAGAATTTCCTCTTTACTTTGAATTCTCTCTTTAATCTGAATTTCCTCTTTAGTTAGAATTTCCTCTTTTGGAAAGAATGAATTAAGATTTGGAAAAGAGCCCGTGGAGCTTAGATTTGATGCGAGGTTGGCTAGTGGTGTTCCCATAAACTTGTAAGAATCAAGAAACCTTATACGAGTTATAGGTTTTGTGAATATCATTTTTGTAAATGAAATATACTTTTGACTTGTGTTTGTTATGGCAGAAATATTCCCTGGTGTTTTTGAAAGTTCATTTATAAATAGATGTGTGTCATAGTTGGCGCTGTTGTGAAGAAAGACTGGAATAAAAGAAGGTAATTTATAATTAAGATTACAACAGGAATGAGCGGGACCTCTATATTTACCTGTAAGATGACAATGATCCCTAACTTTAGACTCCTCAATTTCCTCCTCACAAATATGACAGATATTGTTCTTTCTAAATTCTAATTTTTCTTCTATGGTTAATTTCATCGGTTCATTTGTTTCTTTCATTAATTTACTTAGTCTTATACAATCCTTTTCTAATCGTTTTACAAACTCTTGTGAAGCATTTTTTCCACTATACTGTTCAAGTTTATTATACTTTTCTCCAACAGATGATTTGATATAATAACAGAAACCACAAGGAATATGTTTTTGATATTTATTTGTATATGGTTCTTTTGGATTAGGAGAAGCAGTATTTATCTTTTTAAGGATACACTCAAAATCAGCGTATATCACAAATGGGTGCATGATAGATTTATTATAATCTTCAAAAGAAATCTTTTCACCAGGTTTAGGCATTGTAATTACAGCTGATTTATGATTACTACAATATTTTGAATGTTGTTCTAATCGTTCTTTTGTATGAAATGAATTAAGACATCGCTTACAAGGATATATTTTGTTTGCTGTTCTGAATACCTGAGAAGAGATTAATCTTGATAAATTATTGATGTATGTGTAATGTGAATTATTTCCAACACTAAAATATAAAAGATCAATGTGTGTTTCTTCATTTTTATAGTTGTTTGAAATTTTTAATATTTGAACTTTGTTTGTATCCGTTAATCCATATACATTAATAGAAAGATTATTCTTTTTCTCAAATTTAGGAATATCTGTTAGTGGCATTGGGAAATTAAAATCTTTAATGTCCAAGGTATTCTCATATTTCATATATTGTTTTACTCTTTCTGAATTACATTTTGGTGGATGTAAGTGAGCAAGAACAGACCAGAGAAAACATTTATTATCATTATTCTTAATATTAACAACTGCCTTCTTTCGTTTTATTTCTTTTGGTAATTCAATATAAGAAGAAGCTTTAAGAGGGTTTGATTTTAGAATGTGTACATCTAAAAAGATGATTTTTTTAATATTGAATCCACTTCCTACCACTGTATTATCAACATCCTCCTCTTGTCTTGATAGTTCTTCATAAACCCCACTATTCAAAAAATCTTGAAATGATGTTATAAAATGAAGATCTGTCCTCATATAAGGAGTTTGTTCTTCATCTTGTCTTTTCATATTCATTTTCACTCCCATATAAAACTTTAAAGTTTTCATTTCTTTTAATGTTTTTTTAATAAATTTTTCAACATCAGGTTTCACTATTTCAATTGATTCAACTATTGATGATGGACCGGGTTCTCCAAATTGAAAAATCCTTATTTTTATATGCCCTTTAAATGCCCCATCAGTGTTTTCAATATAATAGTCTCCCTTTACTTTAAACTCATTTTTCTTGTGTTTTTGTGATTGAAGATGCCTATTATAACTACTCTTCAAAACATCCTTTGAGCAGGTATCACAATGTTTTCTTTCCAACTCAAGAGGGATATTTTGTGAAATAGATTAAATGTGTGTTTGTTGGTTCGGAGGTGTTTTCTATAATGTTTATATTCGTGATTACAAACATCGCAGTATGTTGTATTCACCATATTTATATAATAAAACTTTGCTTAAACTAAAAATTTCTTGATGAAAATTTCGTTTATTTTACAGGTGAATCTGTGCTTAAACTAAAATTTTCTTGATGAAAATTTCGTTTATTTTACAGGTGAATCTGTGTTAAACTAAAATTTTCTTGGTGAAAATTTCGTTTATTTTACAGGTGAATCTGTGCTTAAACTAAAATTTTCTTGATGAAAATTTCGTTTATTTTACAGGTGAATCTGTGTTAAACTAAAATTTTCTTGATGAAAATTTCGTTTATTTTACAGGTGAATCTGTGCTTAAAACCATTTTATCCTCCAACTTTTTCACTTAATAAATACAATGTTTCAAGACACAAAAGACAAGTTTCAATCAATCTCTTCATTTGTTAAAGATGCTGAGAAATATGTCAAGGATGTAAAATTGAACAAAGATAAATATAACAACTATTGGATAAAAACAATTATGGTGGATATGATGAGTTCTTCAATTTACTTCAGTGGAAGGGCTTTTAGTATACCTGGAAGAACATCAATTAAGGTATCTCTAACAAAAGTTTCTCCTCTCCTTCTGGCAATATATTCAAAACTAGAAAAAGCAATGAAACAAGAAAAGGTATCAAAAAATAAAAACCTTATGGATGAAGCTTTAGAAAGAAAAGATAAGACCATCTGTAATATGCAAGGAGAAATTTGTATTTTTTTCAACAACCCTAAAGATATAAATCCTGATGAAATAAAGGATGTTAATATATCAGGTGAAATGACATTTCGTTCAATTGTAGTTAAGGATCATTTTAAAATTACCTTTAATATAAAAAATGTAGCAGTTGAATCTGTTAATGAAAAAATGTATATCGATATCGATGGTAATGTTTTTTCTACTAATTAAATGAGCCAATATTCAACTGAAGATTTTGAAGATTATGAGAGTGATTATGATACCGAGAGTTTGCATTCAAACGATAGTTATGACACCGAGAGTTTGTGTTCAAATGATAGTTATGAAAGTATAGATGATTCTGAAAGTATCGAAGATGATATCGAAGATGAATTTCAGTTTAAGTAAAGTTTTACTTTATAAATATGAATAGTTTACTCGATTTTGAGCCTCTTGAATTCCATGATTCTCCATATGACAAATTTGAGAATTGTCCTGCGTGTGAAAGACGGGATTAAACACAGAGTCAAAAGCCTATAAACAATGTATATTCTGTGATTATCTTCTAATTAATGATAATCAAAAATATAAAAAGGAAAATAATTCTTTTAGATTTACACCAAAAATGAATTACTTTACAAGATTGATTCGAGAAATGAATGTAAAGAACGAGGGTGAGAACACACCTTTCCTTACAAGGGAAGAAACTGAACGTATTAGAGAAATGTTCAAAGGATTGTTGTTATATCTTATTCATGGATGTGATTTTCAGGGAAATATCAACACAAGATATTGCATAAATAAAATAATGGATTATCTTGAAATTAAACCTGAACTTAGGATAAAATATAGAATTTCGAAAAAAGCCAAGAATAAATTAAATAACCTGTTTTCCAAATATATAAATGAATGATTTTTTACCTATTTGGGAAAATAAGATAAAATTTGACAACCATAAAAATCTCCCAAATTCATTAAGATGCCTCATAGTTGGTTCAAGTGGATGTGGAAAACCTGCTTACTTTTAAAGATGCTCCTCACTCCCAACTTTTTAGATTATGATAATTTAATAATTTTCACAAAGTCGAGTTTTCAACCAGAGTATCAACTACTCTCACAAGGTTTTAATGCTGGTCTTCAAAAAGAAGATATAATCGGTTTATTTAAACTTCAAAAATGCCTAAATGATTTTAACATTGAAGATATAATACAACTATTTTGTGATACACAGAGATGTAAAAAGAAATCAAAACCGATAACTTGTATTCTGAGTGATAATACGGATGATATACCGTCTCCCCAAGATTTGGATAAATCCAAAAAGAACCTCGTTATCTTTGATGATTGTGTTAATGAGAGAAACCAAACGGTAATGGACAGCTACTACACAAGAGGGAGACATTCTTCTTGTAATTGTATTTATCTTAGTCAATCGTACTTTCAGCTTCCTCGTCGTTCCATCAGAAACAATGCTAATACTTTTATTTTATTCAAGTTAAATTCAATAGATATAAACAATTTTTGGAGAGACAATTGTTCTACATTATGTAGTAAAAAGGAATTTGGGGATTACATGAAACACACGACTGAAAAATATAAATATATTGTTGTGAAACAAGATGAGATATTAAATGATATTTTTCAATAAATAAATGGATGCGAAAGAAAGAGCAAGAAGATTTAGGGAACATCAAGAGTTGGTTTCAAAAGTTGTAAAACAGCAGGAAGACATAAAGAAGAAACGCAGACAGAAACTAACGGGCGAAGAAGCATTTGAAAGAAAACAAGAGAAATTTTTTAAACCACTTTTAAAAACTTCCCAAGGAAAAATGAAAGATGTTTCCACATTTCCCACGGTAGAATATACTCCTAAAAACTTCAAATGTTAAAAGATTTCAGTCAAATGATGGAGGAAGAATCAGAGCATTTAGTAGAATTAGAACATGATGATGAAGGTTTATTTCAACAACTGGAAGAGATTGATCGACCCCTGATTATATTGTGAATGCTCTTCAAAACAATAAATATTCAGCGGATTCAAAAACTAAAGCAGGACTCATTCCAACAGAACAATCAGCAATATTTCATCTTGTTCAAGAAAAGGTATTGATATTTAATGATGAATTAAGGTTCTTGGGTTCTGCTCAACCCCCTGTTAAACTAACTCCAAGATTAATGTTTCTTCTCACAAAAGATGGAAGATTAGGTTCAACTGTGAGGGATGAATCAAAGTATATTGATAAACCATTGGATATGGAAAATAATGATGATAGAGTATATATTGATCTGCTGAACACTCTAAATTATAAGGTTATTCTTTCTGGTAAAAGTAGGAAGAATGAGAAGGAGAAACACATTATTCAGGCTTTAAGTATCCTTGGTTCAGGTGTTAGTTTTCTTCCAAATGACCCATCGCAATTAGTTAATAGACTGTTATTGTTGTTAGGCAGTAAGAAGGCTGGAAATAACAATTGTTTTAATGAAGCATCAGCCATTTTAGACCAGTTGATGAACATGAAAATAATTAATAAATATCAATATAAAGACATTTTATCTCATATTAAATAAGATGAGAAGCACAATCCTTAGTTTCAATTTCACAACAAGCGACCACACATCTTCATTCCCATACCCACTACAACTTGACACAACAAAAGAATATGAGGCATCTTTATTGTCCATGGAAACTTATAATACCTTATTTAATATAACCGAGAAAAATGACAAGTTTAGTTATAATCCAGGAAGTGGATACAAAACGATAACAGTCTCACCCGGAGCATATGAGATTTCTCAAATATCTTCCGAAATTGCTCGCCTTATGAAAGAACAGGGTGATGAACCAAAAAATATTGTTATAAACATTCAAAAACATACTTCAAAATCAACGATTAAAGTTAAAAATAACTACAAGGTTGATTTCACAATTGATAATTCATTTAGAGAGTTATTGGGTTTCTCCTCAAAAAAGATTGAAACTAATGGGACGTTTTACAGTGATAATGTCATTCAAATATCCTCAGGAATAAATTCGGTGTTAATTCACTGTGATTTGATTGATGGTGCTTATAATGATGGGAAAAAACAAATACAATATTTTCATTCAGCGCATACTCAACCCCAATTGGTTATAAATTCAATATGGAACCCAAAAATTTGGTTTATCTACCTGTGTCAGGAAAAACATACACAGAGTAAATTTTAGGATAACCGACCAAGATAATCGTGGTGATTTCTTTTAATGGAGAAGTTATATCCATCAGAATTCACCTACGTGAAGTTTTCCAATAAATAAATACGATGGTTATTGTGAGGAAACACGAGTTGGGAAAATATAAAATAATTACAGGGGATGGGATGTTCCTTTCCCCATACTACAAGGGTGAAGGTATGTATCTTGGTAGAGGATACTATAAACCTAAGAGACAAAGGGGTGTTGGGCATCAATTTAGAGGAGATGGGATAATTGATACTCTCATGGGTATTGGTTCAACTATTCTTAAACATAAAGATCTAATTGGTTCAACTGCTTCTGCTGTGGGAAATGTTGCAGGTGCTGTAAAGAGTATAAAAGATGCCCAGAAGGAATCTCATAAATTACAAGCAATAAAAGAAATTAAGAAAGGCAAAACTCAGTTGTCCCCCCAAGAACGACAGAAAATAATTCAAATACTTGGATCAGGGTTTCAAAAGTTTTAACATCTTTTTTTCCTAAATAAATACAAGTATGGAAGCAATTGATAGTATCTATGATTTGGATGATACTATTATTATCTCAAACTCCACTAAAAAAGATTACTTCAAGGTAAATGCAATAACTGGAACAGACTGGAATACAAATGGTACAAAAAGTTTTGAAATAAATAATCAACAAACCTATTTGAATCTCTCCGAAAGTTTCTTGTTGTGTAAATTTAAATTCACTAAGGCTGGGAATAACACAAACGCTACACTTGTAAATGATTTCTTCTGGAAAATGTTTGATAGTGTGCGTTTGTATATTGGAACACAAGAAGTTGAAGCGGTTGATTATGTCTCTGCTGTATCTGAAATGATAAAATTTACACTCTATACATTCAGTGATAGAATGGGAAAGGGGTCTGTCGAAGGTTTTATTCCTGATATGTCAACGGGAACAAACACAGACCCTGGGTATACTCAAAGGAAAGGAATGTATAATGATGATACAAAAGCAGAAAATAGTTTTACTGTGGCAGTTCCTCTTAAAGGTATATTTGGATTTTGTGATCATGATAAAGTTCTGTATGGCCTTAAAATTAGATTTCAACTACAAAGGAATGATAATGAAAATCGATTGCTTTTTGGTGTTGGTAGTGCTTTTGGTGATCAGAATAAATTTGTAATTGAGGAAATGAGTTGGTATATCAGTGAATATACTCCTAATCTTAAAACAGAAGAGATGTTGAATCGAAGACTTAACTCAAAGAAACCACTCAGTGTATCATACCTCAAAAGAAGATGTCAACACGTTAAACTCAATCAAACTACTTACACGTGGAATTTGGGTGTTCTGGAAGGAAAGCCACGATATCTGTGGATCATTTTTAAAAAGCCAGATGGTGATACTGCGACTGATAAGAATAATGCATTGAGTGATAATGCTAAGGTGAAACAACTTGCAGTTTGTCTAGATGGAACATTTTACCCACGAGATAGATTGGAAATTAATTGGGAAAAAATGATTTTGCTGAAGCATACAAGTCTTACCAAAAGGTGTGTGAAAGTAATGGAAATAAAGAACCTATTTTGGATATGACAGCATTTAAAAGTTTGTATACAATCTATGCGTTTGACCTGAGCGCTCAAAAGGAAACTATAAAGTCTAATCGAGTGGATACTTCCCTATACATTGAAAGAGGAGAGAGTGAAGAAGTTGATACATATTGTTTGCTTTTGGAAGAAACAGAATTGCAGATTAATACAGATAATGGTGTGATGATTAGTCTCACATAATTTTTTGTTAAATAAATGAGTGGCAAAGTACCAACTGGGGTATATGTTAATCAAATCAATCTTCATAAACTATCATCTTGTGTTCAAAATCAAAAGCCTTGTACGATTAACGTTAATACAATTCAGAGAAAAGGAGCAGTAAGAATTGATGTTTTTCTCACAAGAGAACAGGTTAAAATCTTGAATGACACTGGCTCACTTAAAATTAAAATGACAAAACCAATGTTGAAAAAATATTCAATAAGAGAGACGAGTGGAGGATTTCTCCCATTTCTAATTCCTTTATTTGCTGGTTTAAGTGCGGTTGGAGCATTGACGGGTGGTATTTCAACAGCGGTGAAAACTGCCAACGAAAGGAAGGCTCAACTCCAGGCTCAAAAAGAATTGGAAAGACATAACAAAGAGTTGGAGAAACAAATTAGTGGAAGTGGTGTAATTGTAGATTTTGCTGAAAAACTTGAAGGTCTGCCTGATAAAGCGAGATTGTTAGTTGGAGATATGCTTTCTTCTATAGCACAAGCAGGTGTAAAATTAACGAAAAGAGGTAATGGATTATATCTTTCTAATAAATAAATGAGCATTGATGAGTGGTTGAAAAAATTTGGAAAGAATACAACATCAAATTTACAACTTGTCAAATATTGTAAGAAATTAAAAATTCATAATGTGGTTATTTGTATGAGAGATGAATTAACAAATGTGCCGAAACATACAAAGAATATTATTATGAACTTAGAAGATAATAATGGGAACGGTTCTCATTGGGTTTGTATTTTTAATAGTCAAGACAAATATTATTTTGATAGTTTTGGTCTTCCACCACCTGTTGAAGTCATAAAATTCTTACAGAATGGTGTTTATCAAACATTTCAAGTCCAAGAATTAAATTCCAAGTGTTGTGGCCAATTATGCCTATATGTGTTATTTCAACTCAACAAAAATAAAAAATTTTATGATATGATGTTTTAACTAATATAAATGACTTATGTTGGTAAAGATGGTTCTATCTTTGGTTTATCTCAAGAACTGGATATTGATTTATCAAATTATTACACAAAGGCACAGGCTGAACGACATAAATATAATATAACCAAAAATATTAACATGAAAAATGCTTATAAATTAAAAAATTATCCAAGCCCGACTGACGCGAATGACTTGGTGAGATTAAGCGATTTATCACAATATATATCCTTAAATAAAACGGCTGTGTATTCCAAAGATACAGAAGTGTTGATATTATCTCCAGGTCATACAGAATTCACAGTTCGAATTAAAATAAATTTTTATAAAGAAGGGCGTATCGTTTGTATGAGAATAGAACAATGGGGGTATGATATGAATGATTTAGGGTATAATTGGTCATTTAAAATTAACCTCGAAGACCTGGAACAATTAAATCAGTCTCGTAAGGAAGAATATTATCCACTTGGTATCGAGAATGAGTTTTGTGGGGCTACGATTAGTAAACAACAAATAAAAGAATTTAATAAGGGTAAATATAATAATGGTTTTGCCCTTGTTTATCTCATGAAAACAGAAAAAACAGGATTATATATAATAAGTAAGGAAATACAAAATGATTTAACTATGGGAAGATGGGGAGGTGTTTCGTGCCATAATATTATTCTAACATATATTTCTAATACATAAATGACAGCAAGAAGGCTTCAAGAAAATTATCATTTCTGTGTCCAAGCATACCTTCAAGAAAAGGGTATTCGGTATTTTAATAAATATGTTCTACAACATAAGAATGAGGTATTTTCAATAAAAGATTGGCATTATGCTGATGTTGATAAACCGACAACTTTAGATTTAATTAGAATGTTAAATAATGAAAAAATTATAAAGTTAAGAAAAGGTAAGGCTCTTTTAGAAATTCAAAAGAAATTTTATTGGTTTCCTGTTGTAAAAAATTATTTTGGATACAGGAATAACAAGAAATCCTGATGAATATATGTATAATATTCTATGGGGTGTAAGCGATTCAAGGATAGTAAGGGATGAGGAAGGAGTTGAAGAAGAGAGGGAAGAGGAGGAAAAGGAGAAGAGGGAGAAGAAAGAGAAGGAGGAAAAAGAGAAGAGAGAGAAGGAGGAGAGGGAGAAGAGAGAGAGGGAGGAAAGAGAGAAGAGAGAGAGGGAGGAGAGAGAGAAGAGAGAGAGGGAGGAGAGGGAGAAGAAAGAGAAGGAGAGGGAGGAGAGGGAGAAGAAAGAGAAGGAGGAAAAAGAGAAGAGAGAGAAGGAGGAGAGGGAGGAAAGAGCGAGACAAAATAAATATCAAAATATGGAAACCAGTGAGATTAAAAAAGATTAAGGGTATTACAGAAAATAACTCAACCCACCGAGGAGGAAAAGAAAGAATTGACAAGTCTATTTGCAATACTTTCGGCAAGACTATTGGCATCGACAAGATATGGATTTTAATTCAAGTTTTTCATTTTTTTTCTTAAATAAATGGAGGAGAGAGTGAAGGCATTTCTAAGGATTCTTTATGTTTTAAAAATCAAGATTCAAATGTGCATGTTGGAAACTAAAAAGGTTTTTGCACTCTGCAGGAATTTTTCTCATAAATAAATGAGTTATTGTCTCAAATGTAAAAAAGAAAACTAATACTAAAAATATTTCATATATTAAAAGTAAAAATAACAGGGTTATACAAAAAGGTATATGTTCGGTGTGTGGTTCAAAAAATCAATTTATCTCCCAACACAAACTAGGAGGAGATATCCAAAAGTTTTTATCAGGAAGTAAATTTACAACTACTGGAATACCAGGGGAATTACATCTTCCAGGGTATTCTTTCTGTGGCCCAGGCACAAACTTGGATAAAAGATTAGATGAGGCAGACAATCCTAAATCCTGGAGTAAGCCTATCAATAGAGTTGATGAAGTGTGCATGAGACACGATATTGATTATGGGAATACCACAACGTTGGAAGAAAAGCATGAAGCCGATAGAGAAATGTTGTATAATTTGTCTCTGATACAAAATCCAACCTTGAGAGAAAAAGTTGATCGGTTCATTGTGAAGAAGATGATCAGTGCTAAATTGAAACTTGGACTTGGAAATTCAAAAAACTTATAGGCTCTAATGATGCCATTAAGACTGAAGAGCAATTAGCTGATGAATTACATAAACCAATATTCACAAAGTTTCAGAGAAGGAAAGTTTATTCCAAGGAAGTAGATTATATCTGGTCTGCTGATTTGATTGAACTCAATAATGATAAGGGGTACAAGTATGCTTTAACCGTTATTGATTTGAGGAGTAGATATGCGTGGGTTGTACCATTAAAAAACAAAACAGGTAATACTCTTATGTTAGCCTTCCAACAGATATTTAATAAAAGTAAGAGAAAACCTAAAAATTGTGGACTGATGAGGGTAGGGAGTTTTATAACAAGACATTTATGAATTTTCTAAAAAATAACAGTATTACATTATACAGTACCTTTAATGAAGGGAAGGCAGTTGTTGTTGAACGTTTTAATCGTACCTTAAAAGAGAGACTATATAAAAATTCACACAACTCGGTTCACAACAATGGTCATCTTTTATTCAAGATATTGTGGATAAGTACAATGACACGATTCACACGTCAACAAATATGAAGCCATCAGAAACATTTACAAAATTAAAATATGAAAAAGAGATTAATGTCAGAAAACCTAAGTTCAAAGTTGGTGATATCGTAAGAATATATAGGTGGAAATCTCATTTTGAAAAAGGTTATACGAAAAGATGGACCAACGAGCTTTTTAAAATTGTTGATGTAATAGATACGGTTCCTTGGACTTATAAGATATATGATTTGGAAGGGGAAGAGATTTTAGGTTCATTTTATTCACAGGAATTACAAAAGACAAAGATAAATTGAAATTTTTTGACTCCGCCCCTTTTGGCTCCACCCACACAAGCCCCCGCCCACACAAGCCCCGCCCACACAAACCCCACACAAACCCCACCACACACCCCCCACAAGCTCCAATAAATTGAAATTTTTGACTCCGCCCCTTTTTGACTCCGCCCACACACGCCCCTCCCACCGAAGCCCCGCCCACACACACCCCACACAAACACCACACAAGCTCCACACAAGCTCCACACAAAAACTCCACACAAGCTCCACACACACAAACCGCACACAAGCTCCACCCATATTCATCATATTCACATAATTAGTGATTAGTTAATTAGTTCCCCACACACACAACATGTTTATTTAATTAAAAAATTATCCACCCATCCACACAAGCTCCACTCATCCACCCATCCCCCATCTCTCCACCCATCCATTTATCCACATAAGCCTCATCCACATTCACCCCTCCCACACAAGCTCCACCCACATAAACCCCTGCCCATATAAACCCTGCCCACATAAACCCCTCCCACATAAGCCCTGCCTACACAAGCTCCACACAAAAACTCCACACACATAAACCCCTCCCACACAAGCTCCACCCACATAAACCCCCGCCCACACAAGCCCCACCCACACAAGCCCCACCCACACACACACCCGCCCACACAAGCCCCTCCCCACACACACCCCACCCACACAAGCCCCCACCGAAGCCCCGCCCACACAAGCCCCGCCCACACAAGCCCCACCCCCTCATCCCCCCTGTGCGCCCCACCTTTGACCCACCACCTCCCTCATCCCACCCCCACCCTTCCCCACACACACACATGGGGAGGGGAGGGATGGGATGAGGGGTGATGGGTCATTGGGGAGCGCACCTACCCCCCTCCCCCCTCCTCCCCCCAACCCCCCCCCCTTTACATCTCTTTTATTCTTTTCTTGTAATTCAGAATCAAGTAATTGTAAACAAAACAAATATAATTTATTAATATTGAAAATATTAAATATTCATTTGCGAGAATGTACAATCTTTCCCAGCAATCTTCTTCAGATGCCTTGTGATTTCGAAACTCAGACACCATATTCTGTTTTGAAACAAAAAGTGGATAATAATTAGGTTCTATAAAGATAATTACATGGTAATATGAATAAGCCTCGTTGACCACTGAATTAACACACCAGGAGCCTGTCATCCTTTCAAGGTCAATAAAATGAATTCCAGTGTACTGACAAAACCACGTCCAAACTAATGATGCAACCAACATAAGGCGACATTCTAAAGAGAGAGTGATATTAATAATAATTCAGAAATATTTACCTCCAGAAAATCATGTGTTGTACGAGTGATATTAATAATAATTCAGAAATATTTACCTCCAGAAAATCATGTGTTGTACAAGATTGCTTCAACAGCTGATGTTGTGCGATAGTGCTGAAAAAAAAAAAAATAAGTCAAGGGTATAGATGAAGAGACAGACAGGGAAAGCAACACACACACACACACACGCACACACACACACATACACACACACATAGACACACACACACGTGCCTCACCATTGGTTTAATTCATTCGAGATCAGAGACCAGTCATTATAAATCATTGGCCTCTTCAATAAGAGCAGAGAGAGGTAGGTAGAAAGACAGACAGAGAGAGAGGCACACACACGTGTCTCACCATTGGT
>NC_140963.1:77611076-77630576 GCF_056783735.1 Eptatretus burgeri | reverse complement strand
CTCACCCAAGATTAGACCAAATTTCCACAAGATGGAACCAAATTCACCCAAGATTAGACCAAATTTCCACAACACATAACCAAGCTCGCGCAAGATTCGACCAAATTTACACAAGATGAAACCAGCGATGGCCAGGATGAGACCAAATAACCATGGGATTGAACCAAACTCTCCCAAAATTCGACCAAATTTCCACAAGATGAAACCAAACTCGCCAAAAATTAGACCAAATTTCCACAAGATATAATCAAACTCACCCAAGATTAGACCAAATTTCCACAAGATGGAATCAAACTCTGCCAAGATTAGACCAACTTTCCACAAGATATAATCAAACTCCCCCAAGATTAGACCAACTTTCCACAAGATATAATCAAACTCCCCCAAGATTAGACAAAATTTCCACAAGATACAATCAAACTCAAATCAAATCAAACAGGGCATTTAAGATCATCGGCATCTCCCGCAATGAAGCTGAGTCTTTAGGCCTCTCACTCAATCACCGCAGGTTGGTCGGTGGTCTTTCTGTCTTCTCCCGACTCCTCTCCAGCCTTGCCCCCCCTGCTCTCTCTGCGATTTGTCCCCACCACATTTCCACAGGGCGCTCAAGGTCCGCCAACAACCCCCTTCTGGTAAAACTACCAAAATCAAAAATCACTGCTCATCTTCACTCTTTCATTCCTCTTTTTTCCCGCCTTTGGAATAAACTTCCTCACTCTATTCTTTCCCATTCTTCCCTCCAGGCTTTCAAAACAGCTGTTCACCACCACCTCTTATCTTCCCCCATCCAAATCCTCGATCTTTTCTACCCCCGATAATCCACCCAAGCCCACTTCCTTCATTTCTCCTGCTTTCCTTCCTGAAAGTCCTTGAAATGTCCATCTTCTCTTCGCCATGTTCCCCGTCCCATCCCCATCCCTCTCCCTTCCACAGTTCACCTAATGTGTCTGTTCCCCACTGTTTTGTCCCTTCCACTCCCGCCCCTCTTGTCTCATGCCTCCTTGCTGTGAGTTGTGTGTTAGCTCTCATACGAGCCTCGACGAAGGTATACAAAAAAAAAAAAAAAAAAAAACTCCCCCAAGATTAGACCAACTTTCCACAAGATATAATCAAACTCCCCCAAGATTAGACCAGATTTCCACAAGATGGAACCAAACTCTCACAAGATTAGACCAAATTTCCACAAGAAGAAACCAAACCCACCCAAGATTGGACCAAATTTCCACAAGATGAAACCAAACTCGCCAAAAATTAGACCAAATTTCCACAAGATATAATCAAACTCACCCAAGATTCGACCAAATTTCCACAACACAGAACAAAACTCGCCAAAGATTAAACCAGATTTCCACAACATGGAATCAAACTCACCCAAGATTAGACCAAATTTCCACAAGACATCATCAAACTCACCCAAGATTAGACCAAATTTCCACAAGATATAATCAAACTCACCCAAGATTAGACCAAATTTCCACAAGATTTAATCAAACTCACCCAAGATTAGACCAAATTTCCACAAGATATAATCAAACTCACCCAAGATGAGACCAAATTTCCACAAGATTTAATCAAACTCACCCAAGATTAGACCAAATTTCCACAAGATTTAATCAAACTCACCCAAGATTAGACCAAATTTCCACAAGATTTAATCAAACTCACCCAAGATTAGACCAAATTTCCACAAGATTTAATCAAACTCACCCAAGATTAGACCAAATTTCCACAAGATGGAACCAAACTCGCCCAAGATTAGACCAAATTTCCACAAGATGGAACCAAATTCACCCAAGATTCGACCAAATTTCCACAAGATATAAGCAAACTCTCCCAAGATTCGACCAAATTTCCACAAGATATAATCAAACTCTCCCAAGATTCGACCAAATTTCCACAATATATAATCAAACTCACCCAAGATTAGACCAAATTTCCACGAGATGGAACCAAACTCGCTCATGATTCGACCAAATTTCCACAAGATATAATCAAACTCACCCAAGATTAGACCAAATTTCCACAAGATTTAATCAAACTCACTCAAGATTAGACCAAATTTCCACAAGATGGAACCAAACTCGCCCAAGATTAGACCAAATTTCCACAAGATGGAACCAAATTCACCCAAGATTCGACCAAATTTCCACAAGATATAAGCAAACTCTCCCAAGATTAGACCAAATTTCCACAAGACATCATCAAACTCGCCCAAGATTTGACTAAATTTCCACAAGATGGAACCAAATTCACCCAAGATTAGACCAAATTTACACGAGATGAAACCAGCGATGCCCAAGATGAGACCAAATAACCACGGGATTGAACCAAACTCCCCCAAAATTCGACCAAATTTCCACAAGATGAAACCAAACTTGCCCAAGATTAGACCAAATTTCCACAAGATAAAATCAAACTCATCCAAGATTCGACCAAATTTCCACATGATAAAATCAAACTCACCCATAATTAGACCAACTTTCCACAAGATATAATCAAACTCACCCAAGATTAGACCAAATTTCCACAAGATGGAACCAAACTCGCCCAAGATTAGACCAAATTCCCACAAGAAGGAATCAAACTCCCCCAAGATGAGACCAAATTCCCAAAAGACGTAACTCAACCCACCCAAGATTAGACCAAATTTCCACAAGATATAATCAAACTCTCCCAAGGTTCGACCAAATTTCCACAAGATATAATCAAACTCACCCAAGATTAGACCAAATTTCCACAAGATAAAATCAAACTCATCCAAGATTCGACCAAATTTCCACATGATAAAATCAAACTCACCCATAATTAGACCAACTTTCCACAAGATATAATCAAACTCACCCAAGATTAGACCAAATTTCCACAAGATGGAATCAAACTCCCCCAAGATGAGACCAAATTCCCAAAAGACGTAACTCAACCCACCCAAGATTAGACCAAATTTCCACAAGATATAATCAAACTCTCCCAAGGTTCGACCAAATTTCCACAAGATATAATCAAACTCACCCAAGATTAGACCAAATTTCCACAAGATAAAATCAAACTCATCCAAGATTCGACCAAATTTCCACATGATAAAATCAAACTCACCCATAATTAGACCAACTTTCCACAAGATATAATCAAACTCACCCAAGATTAGACCAAATTTCCACAAGATGGAATCAAACTCCCCCAAGATGAGACCAAATTCCCAAAAGACGTAACTCAACCCACCCAAGATTAGACCAAATTTCCACAAGATATAATCAAACTCTCCCAAGATTCGACCAAATTTCCACAAGATATAATCAAACTCACCCAAGATTAGACCAAATTTCCACGAGATGGAACCAAACTCGCTCATGATTCGACCAAATTTCCACAAGATATAATCAAGCTCACCCAAGATTAGACCAAATTTCCACAAGACATCATCAATCTCGCCCAAGATTAGACCAAATTTCCACAAGACATCATCAAACTCGCCCAAGATTTGACTAAATTTCCACAAGATGGAACCAAATTCACCCAAGATTAGACCAAATTTACACGAGATGAAACCAGCGATGCCCAAGATGAGACCAAATAACCACGGGATTGAACCAAACTCCCCCAAAATTCGACCAGATTTCCACAAGATGAAACCAAACTTGCCCAAGATTAGACCAAATTTCCACAAGATAAAATCAAACTCATCCAAGATTCGACCAAATTTCCACATGCTAAAATCAAACTCACCCATAATTAGACCAACTTTCCACAAGATGGAATCAAACTCACCCAAGATTAGACCAAATATCCACAAGATGGAACCAAACTCACGCAAGATTCGACGACATTTCCACAAGATGGAACCAAACTCGCTCAAGATTCGACCAAATTTCCACAAGACATCATCAAACTCTCCCAAAATTAGACCAAATTTCCACAAGACATCATCAAACTCTCCCAAGATTAGACCAAATTTCCACAAGATGGAACCAAACTCTCCCATCATTAGACCAAATTTCCACGAGATGGAACCAAACTCGCTCATGAATCGACCAAATTTCCACAAGACATAACCAAACTCACCTAAGATTGGACAAATTTCTTCAAGATGGAATCAAACTTGCACAACACCGTTTCGTTGTTGGGTGAATTTGGTCGATTCTTGGTCAAGCTTTGTCCAAAGTCAACATCGACAAAATTCACCCAAAACTGAATTAAGCAAAGCTCGCCCAATATCAATCAAAACTTAAACATCAAAACAAGACTCATCAGAATGACTGAAGTACTAAATAAAAATAAAGCGAACCAATCGGAAGTCCAAATCGAATCCTTTTAACCAAACGTGTTCGCAGGGTCTTTCCCCCAAAGCGGTCCACCATTGGTCCTGAAAGTCGCTCCAAAGTCGTGATTCGAACCCGACACTGCGGCGCGTGTTCTAGAGCGTGACCCACACAGCGTATTCTGCAAAGAGTACCAGTCCGGACAGGGCAATCCTGAGCCACGGTCCAGACCAAGACCAGGACCATAGCCTTCGTGGCCAAAACGCCTGGGGCTGGTAGCGATTGCTTCGAGCATACAGTCGTACATCGTTCCGAGGCATCAAGGCTGTGCTGTGCCGGGCTGTGCCAGGCCGGGCCGAACCGGGCTGGGCCAGGCACAGGGGCGTCTGAGGACGTGCCGGCTGGCACTGCTCGGGAGGGAAGCAGCGGGACGCAGATGGACGCGGGTCTCAGGGGGTGCATCTTGGAGATCGTTGGAGATCTACGGCATGGGGCGCGACCATTGAGTAGATAGAGTGAGGGGTGGGGGTATTCCGTTGAACGAAGTCTGAGAACGGTGAATGGAAGCAACAAGTTCTCTGCCCATGGAACCTCCTATTGTTATTAATATCCATTGTATCGTACAACCAATATGATGTGTGAAAGGTATCCGATCCCACCCAACATCATAGTTCAAAAGTGCTTTAGTCGATGAATCGAACCCTCAGGCTTCGTGGTACATCCCAGGCGGGCACTATTCACAATCCGTGCACGTGCTGGCCATAGCCCATCCCCGCCACGATGTATGTGGCTGACCTGTGCGTGAACTCACCACCATAGTTCACACACCGGTGATCTCCCCCAGGGTGCAGTCCTTAGTGTAATCCCGCCGCCCCAAGTCATCTCTGCACCTCTTCAACACTTCCCATGAATATTTCACATTGCGGTATCAAACAGCAAATGTATTCCCCAGACATAAACTGACTTCAAACATAACGCAAGATGATGAGGTGAAGAAAATTGACACGAATGATAAAAAGACTTCCTCTGCTGTGATATCAAAAAAGCCATCCCGATTCGTATTTGTTGAAAAGTAATAATAAAAAGAAACAATGTCGGCGGCAGATGCTTGCAACCAACATACAAAGATCAAGTTGTCATACATTTTACAAAATTAACCCCCCATTCCCCCTTCACTTCAACTTCCACACCCCTTCCTCTCCACTTCCATCCACCTCCTCCCCTCTACATTCATCTTCCCTTCCCCCTCTACTTCCACCCAGCTCTACGCCTCCACTTCCATCCACCTCCTCCCCTCTACATTCATCTACCCCTCCACCTCCACTTACACCCAGCTCTACCCCTCCACTTTCATCCACCTCCTTCCCTCTACATTCATCTTCCCTTCCCCCTCTACTTCCCCCCAGCTCTACGCCTCCACTTCCATCCACCCCATCGAACTCTAATTTCACCCCCACGATGCATTCGTCCCTGCCCATCACATGCTTATCTCACACTTCACCCCATTGCATATTCTCCCCTGCCCATCATCGCCCCTCCTTTAACTCCACTTCTACCTCCACTCTGCATTCTTCCCTAGCTATCATCTCCACTCTCATCTGCCGTACTCCCCGATGCCCACCCGCTCTACACTCCTCTCCTTGACTTCTGACCTGGGACTACTATTGGCTCTCCATCTGGAAATGAACCTTATACCATGTCACTTCAATTTCAAAGTTTACACGAATTTTATTTACAGTTCATTGCTCCCATCTGAGCAGTTAGCTTATGGTGCTGGGACCTCAGGTCAGGTTCCAATCCCATATATGTTTGTCCATTATTTACTAGTTACCTCTCCAAATGCCTTCAACTAAAGGGTAGATGAACTTAGACTAAGACTCTTTGTCCTACATACACCTGATACACCTGATATATGTACAAACTCCTCAATCTGATGATCACCGAGAGCATTTACCGATGAACATGAAGTATCCCACAAGGCCTTCAGATAAGAGTATGCCACAGGTATCCTGGACCAAGTCAAACCCTCCCCTCCCTAACGATTGCAAGGAGACCAACCACGTGACAAAACCCTTACCAAGAGAGAGTTTCAGCAGTTTCAAGAGAAGATGTTAGTTTGACCATCACTCAAATGACGATAGGATACCTCCATCGGACACAAAATGGTCGATGGAGTCGGACATCTTCACTGAACCATGCTGAGCATTCCGTGGAAGATTTGGAGATTGATCCGACTGACGTAAACATGATCCGAAGCCTTGCTGACAATCTATAGAAAATGGAGTTATCAATTTCTACTCACCGCTAAAGGTTAATGACTTCGTTCAGTCTGAGCGGTGTCCTATAATCTGTGAAGGTTGAGTGCGGGTGAATAATCACAAGTTCAACAAGAAGCAAGAAATGTTGAATGACCAGCGGGCCAATTCGGTGTTGTGTACATGAAATATGGTCCACTTGGTGACTCGGGTGTCATAAATGACCAGAGTCCATGAGAATGAGCTGCTCACTAAAATGGGTTTGATGTTAGTCGTCCCACCATTGAAAGGAGTGAAGACCGCTGAAGATAGCGCCGCGAGCAACACACATGGTATGAAGCTCTGCGTGGTGAAGAGAGCAAATCAGGCCCGTAGCCAGGGTTAGTACCGGTAGACACATAGTACCGGTTTCTATTTAGCTGGTCAGCATTGAGGAGTGTGGAAATCTCCTCACCACAATCGATGCACCCTCATTCTCCTTCCACCTCAAAACACAAGTTAAATGTTCCTTTGAAGTTGTGCGTTTGTGAAACCCCCTGCCTTTCTCAACGGCATGTTTCCAATTCCGGTAGTTTCGCACTGTGAAAGTACAGTCCACTGGGCCACGTGCGGTGTTAAATTTCCCACATGGATAGCAGAATGCTGCATCTGTCTGCACACTGTATTCCAGCCATTCATTAGTCTCGTACCACGAGGACACAAACGAGCGACTCTTGTTCTGAAAGATGGCCAGGGTACCGCTGTAGAACAACTTGATTCGGTCTCTCACTTCCAAGATCATCGGGAAGTGGCTTGACAGTCACACCCGATCCCGAGGCCGCCGCCGAGCGTGGAAACTCGGCTGCCTGCACTGGGGCTCCAGCCGCAGGGCTGACGTTGCTGGCTTGGCCAGGTTGGCCAACTTCTGTAGGTATTTAATTGACATGATCTCCTCCTCCTCCTCCTCCTCCTCCTCCTCCTCTTCCTCCTCCTCCTCCTCCTCCTCCAACATCTTTATTTTTGTCGGTTGCATTTTTTCCTTTTCTGAGCCATTTTCGTATATCCATCATCCACGTCTTTTTCTCCTGCTGCTAGCTCGTGCTCTGTGATTCGTTCCTCGTGACTCGTGTCACTAATCTCACGACTCGCGACATTTGACGGTTGACGGTTTTATTTATTAAATGATGCATGCATCAAAAACAGGTATTATCTGCATAATTTCAAATGTAAGCACGATTGCAAACACACATTTTTAATTTTTATTATAAAATTACTGGGTCATTCCATGTCAAATCATCAAAGAATCTGCCATCATCTCTCAGATTTTTGTAAAACTTTGGGAACCAATTGGGACCCATGAAAAACGGCAAGAACTCAAATATTTTTGCTAATAGCCTCTTAATTAGTGAGATACAGACTAACGAACTTTGGACTAATTAGCACGACGTCGCAAATTCAAATGGCCATATCTCTAAAAGCATAACACCTAGAGAGCTGGTTTTGGTGTCATTTTAAAGGTATTTTCATGCCCTATGAATTTGTCTTGGCAACATTTTCCTACCTCCAACCACAAAAAAGTTATCACAAAATATAAACTTCAATCGTGAATCCCCAAAAAATGTATCCTTCAAATTTCCTCAAATTCATCCCAGAGGTACCTTATGATGTCAAGAAGCTTCCACATAAGTTTTGTGATGGGCACTCCAATAGTTTCTGAGATATGAGCAATAACGTACATGTACATATGGCATATCGGTTCGAAAATCAGGATTTGTAATGTATTGTTGCGGTTTTCGCGCCCGCCGGCGTGCGAACAGCCACGTAACTCGAATCGCGGCACGTCGCCCACCGGACGGACAATCCAGTCGTGACCCTCTCGGACTAACGCCGGGAACCAGTCACGGGTGGACCTTTCGGTCTCACCGCGATCGAGCCAATCAGCCCCCGCGTGGGATAGGGTTGCTCGCCAAATTCGACCTACCTAAGTACCCACGCGGAGGGTAGACCGGGCGATCGCACCTCGCCGCAGGTCGACTTCGGACACGGGCCACTTAAGCGACCCGTTCCGTACTATCGGGATAACCGAGCGGTGTTATCGTCGACCTCGACGGTTCGATTAATTATCGGGCGTATTCAGCCCACGACCAACCCTTTACGTGAAGCAAGATGAGGGTTCAATGGGGGAAAAGACGAAGCGAAGCGGGAGAACAGTTCAACAATAAAGCACATTTATTCGCGGCACACGGGAAGCACACAAATACAATTCCACCAAAAGCACACAAAAAAAAGAAAACACAATTCCATTTACACAAAAAGCAAATATAAAAGCGAAAACAATGCAGAGCTAATACCGACTACCGAGCACACGGCAACACTTATACAATTCTACTTCACAGACGGCGCCGACAACACATACCCAAAACCAAGGAAAAGAAATCCCCCAAGAATGAGGCAGGCCTGAGGCCGAGACCGGGTCGCGCCTACCCGTCTGGTGATGAGACGCGGAGCGGCGATGGCGCCGCACTCCGCGGGCCTCGCGGACAGTGCCTGGCAGGGGGTGGGAAAAAGGGGCCCCCTTGGTCGCACTATCTCAGCGCGGGGGGAAACAGGAGGGGGTTGCTGATGCTCGGGGTATAGAGGATCTTTATTATCCCTGGTGTGCGTCTCCACCTCGGCCAGGTCGCGCTGCCGGCCTCCCTCGGGCGTGCAGCTCCCGGCACCGACGCGAGCACCCCCTCGTCTGCCTTCGCCGCTGCCGCCTCTGGACTCTCCGACTCTGGACTCTTCTTTGGGCTCTCCTCGTTCGACTCTCTTCAGCTTCTCCAGCCACTGCAGGCTTCGGGCTCCAGACTTCCACACTCTTCTCTCTCTGACGAACACCGTCCTTTTATCCCCCCGTAGCTTCGCCTTTGACCCCCTCCCTTCGACCTTTCACCTCGCTCCCCATTGGCCCGAGAAAAAGTGGGCGTGAAGGCTTTTTGATCCACAAATTTGCATATATCGATCGTTCTGGAGGCGGGGCCAAATCGCCCCTCGCTCACCGATTGGACGGCAAAAAGTGGGCGTGTGTCGTTTTGATCCGTTTTTGAAGCACAAAATCCGTGATTTTGTACACGCTGTTCAACGTGCGCCCTGCACGAGTCCAACACCGGTACCCACAGCGGGGCAAGAACGGTGGCGATGCTACGGTTGCGAGGTGTGACGTGAAGGTCGTGGCGGTTGTGGTGAAGCGGTGGTTGTGGTTGTTGGTTCAAATTAAAGATAGTAAAAGAAAAACGGCTATCCTGAAGAGTCGCAGCACGCATAAATGACATGTATTCCCACTAGACAACGGGTTTGGGCCTAACTACACATGCACTTACCGAGATACCTCACCTAAGGGACCTGAATGGTGGTTTGCGAATTTGGTAACCACAACACTACCCCCTTCCCTTTTTACAGACTCGTCCCGAGTCGTCAAATTTTCGTGTGCCATCATGTGTAGTTTTCCCCTAGTACATTTTACCTACGGATCCCTGAGTGCGACATTCATGGTATTCGTGTCCCCAAAATAAATAACCTGAGGGCTGCGTAACTACCTAAACAAACTCACTCACACGGACGACTTAAATAAAATTGCCGGCGCTAAGACATACATGCCGGGGGCACACTCATATTTACAGTACATCTTAACCTTAACTTACAAATTTTACACTAAACCATGGCCCAGGATCAATGAACTCTGCAAAAAGAAAGCAGTTAGCAGGGAGCCAGGCTGCCCGCATGCAGTCTCTGGCTCAAAACAATGCAGGTGACAGGGAACGTGGCTGGCTGCTCACACGCAGTCCAAGGCCTTCCCTTTTGAACTGAACTCAGTGAACCACAACGGTGCTTGGGCTGCACAAACGCAGTCTCCGTGCCAGCTCAAGTGGCACACGCAATGAGCACAACGAATGGATGGACGAACACAAACACGGTGCACGGGCCGCCACTGCAGGCCCGTGTTGTAGCTGCCAACGGGGCAGTTCTCGCAGCTTGCAAACTGTTGCCTTGATCCTGGCGCACATGGAAATGAACAGGGGGGGCAAAGCAAAAATTGAACGGGGCTGGTGAACAGGGCAGTGGGCATGGCATGGCAAAGGTGAGCAGGCAAACACAGCCCGCAGAAGAAGGCCGCTGCAGGCAAACACAGCCCGCAGATGAACTGGCCGGCACAGGCCTTGAAGAAAACAGCCAGCAGATGAACTGGCCGGTACAGGCCTTGCAGCACAACAACAGCTGCCGATGAAGTTAGCCGGCCTCTGCCTTGCAGCAAAACACGGCCAGCCGATGAAGTTGGCCAGCCTTTGCCGTTCAGTGGAGGTTGGTGGAGGGAGTGCGGTGGTGCTGGCCACTTGGAAGGCGGGCTCGGACCTACCTACCTGTCTCCCTCCCAACCTATCGCCTTTGCCTGTCACTGTACATACCCACTCCCTTAATTTGTCAAACCCCAATTTAGCCCCAACTTATTTTTTTATTGTTTTTATTTTTACTTCCCCACTATAAATCGTCCCCTAACCCCCTTTATCGTCCTTGTTCGGCTAACCTATTCTGTCACCTAGCCTACTCCCAACCCCTACGTTCCCTTCCCAGAGGGGAACAAGGGAGAGCTAACGTCCTGTGTCGAGGCCCAACGAAGCCTCAGAATGGCCTCCCCAGAGTTCGGCGATCTTTAACCAAAGTGGGTCCAGCGGCCCACAACGACAGCGAGGGGATGGATGGTGCGGAGGGGTACATCTCCTAATCTACCCTAACCATTTAACTGTTAAACTACCCCGGGGCTTTCAACAAGCGCCTCTCGCTTAAACTATTGGTTCTAACAACCCAGATTCCCGTCGCCTGTGTTGGTGTCCTCACAATTTCGGGCCTCGCCCCCCAATTTTCTCTCCGTGCCCTCACACGGTCTCCTGGCTGGGACACGTGGCTCCCTTTGGCAGGCACGACCCTCTGCCGATTCTCCCGCTATGGCACCCCCGGGCACTACACTGCCTCCGAGCCTACCAGCTCCCTAACACCGGGGAGTGCCCCCCATGGCACCTCCCCTGAAACGCACACGTGGCAGGCTGGCCTCCCAGGCCCCTTTCCGAGGGTCACCCGTGCCCACAACACTGCCCACGCGGCTAATGGTGCCCCGGGCCCCCGCACCAAGCAGGCGCACCCGTGCCCACTACTCTATCCCGGCCCCCCATGGGCCCATGGCCTACCGCGGCCGACTAGCCTGGTGCCCGGGGTACCCACTCAGCGATACTCACCTTTCGCAGCCACGCTCCCAAGCCCGTCAACAGGGCTCCTGCACCCCTCCAAATGGGTCTCGAGCCTACATTCCCACCAACAACAAAACGACCTCCATTTTTCAATTTGACTAACCCAGGTAACTCACTCTACACTGACCCCGGGGTCCCTTGGGCGGGAGTCACTCCTCCCCCCAATCACTCATCGCACCATGCATTCCCCACTCACTCCACACACACAGACCCGCTGTCCTCACTCACTCAACAAGCACATGCTTCCACTTCACTCACCAACTCTTCAACACACACACCACTGAACTCTGCCATCCTTCTAACTACATCCCCTAACTAACTCGTGCTCCCACGTCGTCCCTTAAACTAGTAGCACGTTCCATTTAACACTACGTAGCTAAGCTACGTCCCCGCTACACATTCACAAGTCTGTCACTGTCTCAAAATAAATCATTTTATTTCCCAACCTAAATCTCATCTAAATCCCTCTACCTAATCCATTCCACGGACTCCATGAGGACTTACCCCTGCCCCATGAAGTCGGTCTAACTAAGCTAACCCTTCCCCCTAACTAGTTTCCATCCTGTGCCCAGGTATCCTGTACACCCGAAAGTGAGGCTTGCTTTTTTTTTTTTTTTTCCTTCATGCGCATCACCAGCGCGGCAACTCGCGCACTTTGCACCTGTCCGTGACGTCATGCAGCTGCACGTGTTCCTCGTCCCTCCTTGGACGCTACCATCCGGCAGAGATACCCCTCCTGCCGGATTCCAACCACACGTGCAGCCATGACGTCACCGTGCGCAAAAAAAAAAAAAACACAAGCCCCACGTCTCGAGGGGTTCCCCACGCGAACACATGTGCTTTGCCCGTTGGAGCTTAACACACACGATCGCGTGGAGAACCCGTCCGGTCCAAATCCGTTTACTTGCCTAAACTTTGTCCGTCCGCGGGATCGGCAAATCCACCGCGTGCGTTTCCGGACCGGGACTTCTCTCGCAAGCGAGCACGTGGTGGCCTCGTGCGTTGCACAGCACGGACCGCGTGCTCACTGCTGGGTGAACCCGGCACGGTCCCCGAAACAACTACAGCCGCTACTCGGCTTTCTCTCCTCTGTCGCCGTCTCCGTCGTCGCCATTCAACCCACGCACACCTGCGTGTTACGACGCACACAGTACACTCCATCACATTCACACCGGGAGACGCGGCCGCGCGCCCCCGCATGCCAACCGACATCTCCCTCACACACCGCTCTCTCACACACACGGTCTCCCTTGCATACGGCCGTTCACTCACGCGTGCCTCACCACACACAAACCATACCACTCACACACGCGGGGGCACTCAACCGCTGTGCCTCATCCACACACCGTGCCTCACTCATACACGCGGGGGCACTTAACCGCGGTGCCTCATCCACACACGCGGGGGCACTCAACCGCGGTGTCTCATCCACACACGCGGGGGCACTCAACCGCGGTGTCTCATCCACACTCCGTGCCTCATCCACACACGCGGGGGCACTCACCCGCGGTTCCTCACTCATACTGGCCGTTTCACTCACACACACGGCCTCTTCCACACACCGTGCCTCATCCACACACGGTGCCTCATCCAAACACGGCGTGCTGGGAAGCACGCACTCCAGCACCATCGCCACCACACCACTCACACACGGGGTCGCTTCCACACACGGGGACGCACTCACACCTTGCACCACACACACAGGGACAACCACACTGGGGATTTGTGTCCCCACAAGGGTCTCCGGGGCCTCTATACCCCCCAAGCTCACCGTGCACCCGTCCACAGCACCCGTCCTCTCAACCTCGCAAAGCACGACCGAACTCACCTGGTCGTGACTCGCCTCAAGGGGGCATACTCCCTCCCCTCGTTCCTGGAGGAGGCCATCCAGGTGCTCGCACTGGGTCTCTACCCAGTCCGCCAGCTCACCCCCATTATCCTCCACTACCTCTGTGTGTGTGTGTGCGTCACTTACCCCGTCTTCCTCGTGTAGTCTTTCCTCTATTTTTTCTATCTCCCGTGTCTCTGCCAACTCTTCCCCCTTTACCTCCCGTGTCTCAACTATTATTTCCTTTGTCACGGCCTTCATGCCTGCCTGCAGGCATCGGCCCATGTTCTGCGTCTCACCCCGGAACTTTTTCATTTCTTCCTTCATGTTTGCTTCCATTCCGTTTATTTGCTTGTTCATTTCGTTTTTCATTTCATTTGTATTTGTATCCATCTTCTCGTTCATTTGTTTGTTCATGTCTTTCATTTCGTTTTTTATTTCATTTGTCATTGCCGCATTCATTTGTGCCAGCATGGTGAATAGCTGGGCCATGTCGGATGCACTCAAGTGAGCCGTTTCGGCAGGGGTTGGGGAAGGGTCTTGGTGGAGAGGGGGTGGGGAGGTGTCATACACCGCGGCCGCTGCCGCACCCACCTCGGGCCCTGGGTTCAGTTGGGCGAGTCCGTGCTCCTGCACAATCAACATTTCCTGCTCGGGGATTCCATCCTGGACCATGGATTCTACATTACTACACATATACATTTCTAATACCCCCGGCTCCCGCTCGCCTTGAGACGCCATCTTGCTTCTCGTGAAGGGTTAATTTGCTCGCTCGTAATTTGGAGGGAATCGGGGGTCGCTTCTCTCACCCCTGGACCGATTCCCGTGAATTTAATTGGAGACAGGAGAGCCTGTTGTCCCGCTCTCCAATACCAGTGCCGCGAGGAGGGCGATGAATTTGTATCCCACTCCTGACACCAGTGTTGCGGTTTTCGCGCCCGCCGGCGTGCGAACGGCCACGTAACTCGAATCGCGGCACGTCGCCCACCGGACGGACAATCCAGTCGTGACCCTCTCGGACTAACGCCGGGAACCAGTCACGGGTGGACCTTTCGGTCTCACCGCGATCGAGCCAATCAGCCCCCGCGTGGGATAGGGTTGCTCGCCAAATTCGACCTACCTAAGTACCCACGCGGAGGGTAGACCGGGCGATCGCACCTCGCCGCAGGTCGACTTCGGACACGGGCCACTTAAGCGACCCGTTCCGTACTATCGGGATAACCGAGCGGTGTTATCGTCGACCTCGACGGTTCGATTAATTATCGGGCGTATTCAGCCCACTACCAACCCTTTACGTGAAGCAAGATGAGGGTTCAATGGGGGAAAAGACGAAGCGAAGCGGGAGAACAGTTCAACAATAAAGCACATTTATTCGCGGCACACGGGAAGCACACAAATACAATTCCACCAAAAGCACACAAAAAAAAGAAAACACAATTCCATTTACACAAAAAGCAAATATAAAAGCGAAAACAATGCAGAGCTAATACCGACTACCGAGCACACGGCAACACTTATACAATTCTACTTCACAGACGGCGCCGACAACACATACCCAAAACCAAGGAAAAGAAATCCCCCAAGAATGAGGCAGGCCTGAGGCCGAGACCGGGTTGCGCCTACCCGTCTGGTGATGAGACGCGGAGCGGCGATGGCGCCGCACTCCGCGGGCCTCGCGGACAGTGCCTGGCAGGGGTGGGAAAAAGGGGCCCCCTTGGTCGCACTATCTCAGCGCGGGGGGAAACAGGAGGGGGTTGCTGATGCTCGGGGTATAGAGGATCTTTATTATCCCTGGTGTGCGTCTCCACCTCGGCCAGGTCGCGCTGCCGGCCTCCCTCGGGCGTGCAGCTCCCGGCACCGACGCGAGCACCCCCTCGTCTGCCTTCGCCGCTGCCGCCTCTGGACTCTCCGACTCTGGACTCTTCTTTGGGCTCTCCTCGTTCGACTCTCTTCAGCTTCTCCAGCTACTGCAGGCTTCGGGCTCCAGACTTCCACACTCTTCTCTCTCTGACGAACACCGTCCTTTTATCCCCCCGTAGCTTCGCCTTTGACCCCCTCCCTTCGACCTTTCACCTCGCTCCCCATTGGCCCGAGAAAAAGTGGGCGTGAAGGCTTTTTGATCCACAAATTTGCATATATCGATCGTTCTGGAGGCGGGGCCAAATCGCCCCTCGCTCACCGATTGGACGGCAAAAAGTGGGCGTGTGTCGTTTTTGATCCGTTTTTGAAGCACAAAATCCGTGATTTTGTACACGCTGTTCAACGTGCGCCCTGCACGAGTCCAACACCGGTACCCACAGCGGGGCAAGAACGGTGGCGATGCTACGGTTGCGAGGTGTGACGTGAAGGTCGTGGCGGTTGTGGTGAAGCGGTGGTTGTGGTTGTTGGTTCAAATTAAAGATAGTAAAAGAAAAACGGCTATCCTGAAGAGTCGCAGCACGCATAAATGACATGTATTCCCACTAGACAACGGGTTTGGGCCTAACTACACATGCACTTACCGAGATACCTCACCTAAGGGACCTGAATGGTGGTTTGCGAATTTGGTAACCACAACAGTATTATACAATCAATAAGTGAGTTCAAGTACACAGTGTTCACTAACCTGAATTAGGCTTTCAATTTCCTCTTCAATGCAGCAACAGCAGCACATGTTTCTTCCCCTCAGGCCCAGTTGAAAATGAAAGTATATGATACTTCAAAGCAATTGATGGTCGTTCCCTGTGTTCCCTGTCATGGCTAGGTTAGAATGATTGTATAATACATTACAAATGCTGATTTTCGAACCTATATGCCATATGTACATGTACATTATTGCTCATATCTCAGAAACTATTGGAGTGCCCATCACAAAACTTATGTGGAAGCTTCTTGACATCATAAGGTGCCTCTGGGATGAATTTGAGGAAATTTGAAGGATACATTTTTTCGGGGATTCACGATTGAAGTTTATATTTTGTGATAACTTTTTTGTGGTTGGAGGTAGGAAAATGTTGCCCAGACAAATTCATCGGGCATGAAAATACCTTTAAAACAACACCAAAACCAGCTCTCTAGGTGTTATACTTTTAGAGATATGGCCATTTGAATTTGCGACGTTATGCTAATTAGTCCAAAGTTCGTTAGTCTGTATCTCACTAATTAAGAGGCTGTTAGCAAAAATATTTGAGTTCTTGCCGTTTTTCATGGGTCCCAATTGGTTCCCAAAGTTTTACAAAAATCTGAGAGATGACGGCAGATTCTTTGATGATTTGACATGGAATGACCCTACTTTTGTAAGATGGAGGGTTGACGGGTTGTGAAGGTCACGCGGTGCACGTGCACTTCATCTTTAATAATGTAAATTTATGTTTTCTCCTTTATCATATTATCATATGCCTGGTGTTGTCTTAATGGTTAGGGTGGTGGGCTTAGGATCCGAGGATCCTGAGTTCAAATCCCACTCGGCTGTTGAATTAATACCAGGTGGGGTTGACTCTGCCTGTCATCCTTCCGAGGTCGGCAAAATGAGTGCCAGCATGCTGGTATCCTGTGTCGGAGTGGCGACCCGTCCAGAATTGTACCCAATAGCCAAGGAGACTGCTTAGGCAGCACCAACGCTCTGCACAGAGTATGGTCCCAGTGGATGGATATTATCATATAATGACTATATTACATTTATACCGAACTTACAACCAATCAGGTAACCTGCTCAATAGGGCCTCCATATCGAATACGCTGATTCGCTATCGACTTTTTTTTGATCTGAGACCAAGGATCTGAGACGGAGACTTAATTCCTTTGTCGTTGCATGCAGTTTTGTGCTCTGCCTGGAACACAGGCATCATCCCAACTGACTGGAAGAGGGGCCTTGTTGTCCCTCTCTGGAAAGGGAAGGGTGATCGCCAAGACTGCAACAACTACCGAGGGGTGACGCTGCTCTCAGTGCCGGGCAAGGTCTTTGCTCGGATAATTCTTGATAGGGTTCGCCACCATCTGCTTGAGCACCAGCGTCCAGAGCAGTCAGGCTTTACACCAAAGAGGTCAACGATTGACCGTATCCTTGCTCTTCGTGTCCTCACTGAACGCAGACGAGAGTTTCGGCAGGGGCTGCTTGCAGCCTATGTTGATCTCTGTAAAGCGTTCGATTCAGTGAATCGGGATGTCCTCTGGAGGATTCTTGGTCTTCGTGGGGTGCCACCGAAACTGATCGATCTGATGTCTGAACTCTACTCTGGTACTGAGAGTGCTGTGAAGTGTGGTGGTACCGCCTCTGACTTATTTCCAGTTGTTACTGGAGTTCGTCAGGGATGTGTACTTGCCCCCACACTTTTCAGCACTTGTATGGACTGGATTTTTGGGAGGATGTCGGAGAGATCAAGTTGCGGTGCATCGTTTGGCAATGTCAAGATCTCGGACCTTGATTTTGCAGATGATGCAGTCATCTTTGCGGAGACTTTAGACATCCTCTTGGGGGCCCTCGAGGTGCTGAATGAGGAGTCGGAGCCGTTGGGATTACGGATTTCTTGGGTCAAAACAAAGATCCAGGCTTTCGGTGACATCTTGGATGCTGCTGTCCTGTCTGTGTCTGTTTGTGGTGAGGATGTTGAGGTCGTGGATAGATTCACTTACCTTGGCAGTGATATTCATGTCTCCGCAGGTTGTGAGCCGGAGGTCAATAGACGTCTGGGTCGGGCCTGGGGAGTCATGGATTCACTGGATCATGGGGTGTGGCGCTGCCGGTACCTGTGCGGGAGGACGAAAGTCCGAGTCTTCAGGTCCTTGGTACTTCCAGTCTTGCTCTATGGGTGCGAGACTTGGACTTTGACCAAGGATCTGAGACGGAGACTTAATTCCTTTGGTACCAGGTCTCTTCGGAGAATCCTTGGCTATCGCTGGTCGGATTTTGTGTCCAACGAGCGGTTGCTGAGAGAGACTCGGATGAGATTTGTTACCTGCATAGTCCGTGAGCGTCAGCTGCGGCTGTATGGACATGTGGCTCGTTTTCCTGACGCTGATCCTGCTCACCAGATTCTCTCAGCGAGGGAGTCTCATGAGTGGAGGAGGCCAGTGGGCCGACCACGTGCCTCATGGTTGCAGCAGGTTGACCATCATCTCAAGGAGATGGGGATGGGCCTGGCATCTGCCTGGGGGATGGCCAGACGGAGGCCCCCGGAGTACCGGCGGAAAGTGGACGCAGCGACGCGCTGTTCTGGCACATGCTCCCATACCTGACCTGACCCTGATTCGCTATTCCTTAAAACTAAATGATCCACGATATATATAACCACCCACAACATCGACATTCGACACGAGGTCTTGCGGCTGTCTGTCGTCTTGGCTGCTGGCGTTGGTGCTTGCGTTATTATCTTTTATCTTGTGGTCTTGGACTGTATTGTCCTGCCAATTGCTTTTGGAGATGCGCTGGGAAGCGCACACTTATCTCTTCAATGTTATTCAAAGAAGGATATTATTAAAGAACAGTTTATCCAAGAAGGCCTTATTATTCACCACGTTGAACATCTGGAATAAGGGTTTTAGTTCACACAGGTAAACTCTTAAACAGCAAGTTCACAGTGGGCGCTCGTCCTTAAACACTAAGTTGTTCACAGGGTGCAACAGGGCATAAATGTGTGGCGTACAAGTGGGGGGGGGGCACCAGATGCGCCATGGGGGGACATTACACTAAAATGCCCCCCCCAGCGACGGGCCTGGAGCAAATGCGTCACTGAAGAGAGGGCCACAAACGCAGTTTAACTCCAGTGAACTTTAGTTTAACTCCAGTGAACTGTAGTTTAACTCTAGTAAATTTTAGTTTAACTCCAGTTAAATTTAGTTTAACTCCAGTAAAACCACCCCTGGTTCATTCTATATGTGAGATGTAAGTCTAGTGAAGAAACTTGAACACATTTTACATTCAA